>NW_024087672.1:0-96632 GCF_009730915.1 Dioscorea cayenensis subsp. rotundata
ATATCCTAATGGTAGTCCAATAGGGTGTCCCAATAACAGCCTGACAGGATATACAACAGGATGTCCTAATGACAACACAACAAGATATCCCAATGGCAGTTCAGCAGGGTTTCCAATAGTAGCACAATAGGATATCTCGACAGCTTTATAATATATTTATTAATTAGTTTTATATATACACTATATATATATATAATTCTGATATTAATAAAATCAAATATTTATATATTATATATGCGTATATTTAACTCTTTTAAGATATGCACTACTATTTGAATTGATTAATTGTGAATATTTGAATTGATTAATTGTGAATATTTGAATTAATTAATTATGAATAGATGATTTACTTGATCTCATTATTTGATTATTGTTAATTGTCATTGGTCATAATAGTTTTGAATTTTAAATGTTATGACTGAATAAAAATGTGAATTTGATATTTTAATTTTAATGTGTTTTGTAAAATAATATTTAATACTATTCACAAATTAATATTATTATTAATCTTCTTTATATTTTATTTATTAATTTAATAAAAAAATTATATTTGGGCAGACCTTAGTTAAATGTCATAAAATTCAAGGGGTTATAAACTTATAATAAAAGTTAAGACTTATATTATTGGATTGGGTCGGACTTTGCCAATCTTAAATTTCATTAACCCGGCCCGGTCCGGCCCATTATCTACTCACATGTTATAAGCCTCGAGAGGGGACGCACGTCGCTTCAAGTCTTGCACTCTCCGTTGGACGGAGCGAAGCAGAGGTTCTCGCCGGAGGCCCTCTCGGTCGCGCGTTTCTAGGGTTAGGGTTTTGCACCGACTACCAAAGCCCCTCAGGTATTGCCTTGTCCTAATCCTCTTTCGATTCTTTGCATTCAATTCGGTACTTTGTTCTGTGATTAGGGGTTTTACTTGTATATCGTGAATTTTTGGATAAAAATCCAATTTTTCTAGCTCGCATCTAGGGTTTTGCCCGCTTGTTTTTATTTGGTTATTGGTTTGGTGAAGGGATGTGCTGGATTTCATATGCCGAAGTAAAGCTTTTTCCTTTCCTTATGATATTGTTTTTTTTTCTTTTCTTTTTTTGCCCCTTTATTAGTGGAAGATTGATTCAGTGTCTTTTCATATGAAATTTTATGTAGGAGAATAGTCTATGGGTTGAATTTACTCTATGTTGCTAGTATTTATCATCAAGCTGCCTTTGGTTGTAATGTATGATAAAAAACTTGCAGTTTTTTCTTGGTATTGTTATTGGGTATCCTTCATTTAAAGACCCGGTTGCTATATTAGTTTTGTTTTAGAATTTCCAAGAGGTCTTGTTTTGATTGTTGGTTTAATTGGAGGATGTAAATACACAACTTGGTGGAGACCCCTATGAGCTTCATATGATCTACCTTCTGTGAAGAGTGTGTTTGATTCCTGGTAGTGGAGGCATGGAAGTTGGGATTGAGCCACTTCTAGATAACTCTAGATGATTGGTTGACTGTTGTTGAGGATTGCGCTGGTGGAGGGTTAGTTTAACTTCTAAACCTCTCCGTTTTGTTGTTTTAACTTTTGAAGAAACGACAAAGCGGAACTTTGACGTTTTCTGGATACACGGTTGTATTACTTCTGACAACTAAGCGCCAAAAGTGATTCGCTGCATAAATTTCGAGGTCTCTTCCACAACCAACCAAACATCATGAATTGTAGATTCCATGTTAAGTTGTTAACTATGACTTCCTTCAATCCCATCACTTTTGAGGGCTATTGAAAACCAAACATGCCCCAAGTCATTGCAAGAGTTACGTGTCTTGGCTGGTGGCCCAAATGGGGAGAATTGCATAGGTGGATATCTGCTGGAGAATTATTGGCTTCAGTGTTTATCACCTCTTTTGTGATGTGCGCTGAGCGAAATGATCTGCTGATCTTTTCCTGTCCGAATAGCTCTCTCTCTCTTCATGAATTTGTGTGAAACTCTTGGTTTATAAAGTTGTTATTTTTGCTTATTTTGTATTAGGTATTGATGTTATTTTTAGAATTATTTCTATGTTTCTCCATAAACCATACTAAAACATGCTATATACTTAGTGTATTAGCAAAACAATTTGATATTTGTTATTTAAACATGAAAGTTACTTGGACTTGTAAGGTACATACACATTTTTCTTTCTTTCTTTCTTTATTTATAATTTTATATTCTTTTTATGCTTCTGCAGCATATTATTCAACAGTTTTGGACATGGGTGAGACTGGGAAGCGCTTTCGTCATCATGAAAATGATGGTAAAAACCAGAAGAGAAGATCAGGCAACATGGAAAATTCTGGTGATGGAGAATTAGTTTTGTACCGCATACTCTGCCCAAATATTGTTATTGGCAGTGTCATTGGAAAAAGTGGGAAAGTAATTAATTCCTTGAGACAGGAGACATTTGCTAAGATCAAGGTTGTTGATCCTTTTCCTGGTGCAGACAAGAGGGTTATTTCCATATATTGTTATGTCAAAGACAAGGATACCCGCGAAGTTGATGAAGATGCTGTGCGTCCCCTATGCCCTGCTCAGAATGCTCTTCTTAAGATGCACGCTGCAATAGTAAATGCTCTTGAGAACAGTGCTGATTCTGACAAGAAACACAAGGAAGAGGCCCTTATCCTTGTCCCAGCTAGCCAAGCTGCAAATATAATAGGCAAGTCTGGGGCTACTATCAAGAGACTTAGGTTGAAGACCAAGGCTAACATCAAGGTTTACCCAAAGGATCCCAATGATGCCTCCCATTCATGTGCAATGAGCTTTGACAACTTTGTCTCGGTAACCATTCCCACTATTTGGAAAGCTTCCTTTAAGAAATTTAATGATGGAATTGTTGGTTAACCTGTCTACATTAAATTCTCTGTCAAATACACTAGGATCTTGCTTTGCCTTCTGTTTTTTTTTATTTTTTGCTAATCTTTTCAAAAACTGATTTTTTTTTGGAATTATTGAAGGTCTTGTCATGGAATTACACTACTACAATCCTACTATTATTCTTAATTAACTTGTCATGCTGATATTACTGTCCAGCTTCTATGAAGTGATAGTGATTTCTAAGGTCAGATAATATTACATATGCACGGAGTCATGAAACGCTATCTGTAATTGACATCACATTTTTCTTGATATTAATGATTTTGATTTGTGCCTTGTATCATTGAAGTGAACTTATGTGAATATATATTATCAATTATTGTTGCATATTTTGCCAGTATGGAGATCAGAATTACGCTGTAGATCTTTATTTTTAGTTTTTTTTTTTTTTTGTCATTATCATCCATATGCAGTATCAATCTTTTATTTATTTCTATATGATCAGATAACAGGTGATACTGAAGCAATTAACAAGGCGCTATTTGCAGTCTCTGCTATAATGTACAAATTTTCTCCTAAAGAAGAAATTTCCCTTGATACTGCCATCCCAGAACTTCCACCTGGTATAATTATTCCATCAGATATTCCTATTTATTCTGCTGGGAGCTTCTATCCCAATGTAGATCACATGGTTCCTCCAGCGAGATCTGTGCCTCCAATTATGGGCGCATCACCACATGTACCTGAACTCCATGGATTTTCTGAGACTGGTAGCACATGGCATATGTACCCATCTGCCCTTCCTGTTGTTTCTGGATTTGGTGATGCATCACGAACAGAGGAGCTAGTTGTACATGTTTTATGCCCATCAGACAAGATTGGACGGGTTATTGGGAAAGGAGGCAGCACAATAAAAAATATCAGGCAAACTAGCAGTGCACGTATTGATGTTGATGATAAGAAGGATGAGTCTGAAGAATGTCTTATAACTGTAACTTCTAATGAGGTCTGAATATTTCCTTTTTCTCCGTTAACTATAACTGTTGCTATCGGTGCATTGAATGACCTATTTTGCATCTGCAGTCAACCGATGATGCTAACTCTTCTGCTGTTGAAGCTATTTTGCTTCTTCAAGCCAAGATAAATGATGAAGATGATGACATTGTTAAAATTCGGCTCCTTGTTCCTTCAAAGGTAATTGGTTGTCTTATTGGCAAGAGTGGTTCAATTATATCGGACATGCGGAAGAAGACAAAGGCTGATATTCGCATTTCAAAAGGTGAAAAGCCCAAGAATGCTGCTTCCACTGATGAGCTTGTGGAGGTTTGCTCCGCCTTCCTGCCTTTCATCCTTATGTTTGTCTCCAAAGAGCTTATAATATGTGAAGTATCTTCTTCTCTTTGGTATTCCCAGGTGTCTGGAGAGGTAGTAAATGTCCGTGATGCACTTGTTCAGATTACCCTTAGGCTCAGAGAAGATGCTTTAAAAGATAAGGATGGAAGTAAAGTTGCACCTCCAGCAGATCCTCTCTACCCTAGCAGTCTTCATATGCCTCAGATACTGTCTAGTGTTCCTCCACTTGCTCCACTGGGTTATGATCAAAGACTTGAGCCTAGCAGGGCATTAGGTTCTTCTTCTACTAGCAGCTTATGTGGGTACAACTCTTTGCAGGTATTTTGAGTGCAGCTTTGATCATTCTTCGTAAAGTCTGTTTCCGACTCTTGACTTTTAACTATATTCTATTTTCCTTTTGCTGTATTTTAAGGCTGGAGATAATTGTTTCGGATCACTTCCTTCATTTCCATCTACGACAATTGGAGGGTATGTGTACTTCATTTATGTCTGTTGAAATCTAAACCTTGGTAGGATGACATCTTGGACCTCCATCCAATTTTTATTTCCTGTCTTTTACTTGTTTGAGTTCTTCGTGCTTCTCAATAAGGCGAGGATACATCCCTTTTTTTGTTTTTGTTTACATGAGCCAGTTGTGGTTGACTTAAGGCAGTTGCTTTTCATGCTCTTGCTTAACTTATGTTTCCATTTATATGAATGCACAGAGTGGCTTCATTCTTTGAGATGGTGATACCTGCAACTGCACTGGCGAAGGTAATGGGGAAAGGTGGAACGAACATTGATAACATTCGGAAGGTTAGTTTAGGGAAACAATGTATGCTTGTCATTCCATTTTCTTATGCTTCAATTATTCATCCTTGCTTTATAGTATAGGTCGATTAAGAACTGTTGCAACAACATACTGCTATGCGGTTCTGACTCATATAGAAATGTATAGCCTGGATGTGGATTTAGGACCTTCAGGGGTATAGATGTGTGCACGTGTGTGTATGGGCGTGTGCAAAGGAGTCGTGGTAGTTTGAAAAATAACCTTACTATGAATTTTACAGATAGAAACATGATGGTGAGCAATCAACAAGGATGCTTATAGTATAAAGAACAGATGCCGCTTTTCAGTAGTATTGTTTATGATTAATTTGCAAACGAGGGTTATTTAGTTAAACTTTTCTAAACTGTCAAGGATCTTCTATGCTCATATAATTTTCTGAGCCCTGTTTATGAGATAGATGATCTTCAATTTACCTAGTAATCAATTGCATATTATTGCAGCAAGCCACGTATCATTATCATTATCTTCGTTCACTTACACTTATGATCTCATGCTATTGTAGATATCTGGAGCTCAAATAGAAATTGTTGATTCGAAGACATCCCGTTCTGAGCGCATTGCTCAAATATCTGGTACACCTGAGCAGAAGCGGACAGCAGAAAATCTGATCCAAGCATTTATCATGGCAACCTGAGATGAAGAATATGATCTGATCGAGTGGGCGGTGAAACTACTTCTCAATACAGTTCCTTCCTGGTTTCCTCTTCTAGCTTCCTCTAGGTTTCTTCTTGAAAGGAATCCACCGTGGTTTCTAGAAATTCTAGTGGAATCTTATTTTCTTGCAGAGTCAATCAAAAATCATGAAGAGCTCATAGCTGACTTATTTTCTCAGAAAGTACTTTCTTTCTAAACCAGCGAAACTGTCGTATCTATTATCCTAGAACTCTTAGGCTTATTTCTTGTCTTCCTTGCTCGATGTTTGTTCTTAATCAGTTAAGCTTCTCTCATTAGCATGAAAATCTGGGTTTCCTATAATTTGACTCATTAAATGATTGATCCGTTGTTCATGATGTATATATATGCTCAAGTATCTTGGCTAAACCCCATCTCTTCCAGTTGCATTATGAGTAGTATCTGTTGTCAATTTGAATGATGCTGTCGTTTTTTTATTTCTTTCCGCTACTGGGCTGATTTGTGTATCAATCATCATTGAGACCAATAAATTATGCGCCAGAGTTAGCCTTGTGAATCCTGAGAATCAATGCTCTTTCTCTTCTCTTCTTGCATGTGCAATTTGGAAACAAAATTGATACTGGCTTGATGTTTCTATGCTTTAACTACAGACCCTTTATCTTCAGAGCAGTTGTAATCCTGCTTGTTTGTTGCTCGTAAATTTCCTTTTCTGACTTCAGGTTTATGTTTTCCCCCGAGAACCCTAGATCTTAATGCTGTTCTTTGTTTCATATGTTGACTCCGCAATATCTCATTTGAGTATTGACTCAGCCTGTTCTTCGGAGTTCTTAATTTTCATTTTCAGCATAGGCATTAGAAAAGCTTCTTAGACTTTACAGAACAACCTATTTTCTCCTCAGTCAAGCCAATCTTTGAGTGTCAGAATGAATTTGGTGACCAGCCTGTAAAAATTTCGAAGGTATTCATTATTTTTCTTGAATACCGCATGAAGTTTAAGGAGCTGGTTATTATCAGGCAGGGGTTTTGTATTGGAAGGATGATCTGAATGTTATTGGATGGCCTTTTTTTGCTCTTTTAAGTTTGCAACTGTAAATGTAGTGGTCGTAGTCATCAGCGTTTACCGTTTTGAAGTTCTGTACAAAAAAAGTAGTTGCAGCATTTTCTTCTAAGTAAAAATAGGGAAAAAGTAGTTGCAGCATGCTTTTGTTCTCTCAATTTTGGTGTATTTTTGTTTATGTGCTTCTTATACCTGTAGAGATCGCTAAATTTGTTTTGATTTCTATTTCTCTTTTGAGTATGTTACTTGTAAATGGAATGTCTGCTGCCTGTGATGAATTCTTGAAGGTTCCGTGTTGTTAGTACTGTTTATTCTTAACTACGGTGATCATATTTGCAGACGCTCAAAATCATAATTCAGGTGATATTTTGAGATATTTTGAGTCAGTGGTGATGTGTTTTGGTTATGGCATTTAGCAGGCTTTATTTTGTTCTGATAGTGATGGTAAGCTTTCAGCCTAATGTTGATACAAAACATTAGCAGACAATTTATTTCATTGTAAATGTCATCAGGACTACTTTGGTGTTTTCATCAAAATTCATACCAACCTATGCAAATGAACTTCTATATATTTCAGCATTGGATACCTCTCTATTCTCATTACTAGTTTGCAAATATTGTTTCCCGTTCTGTTTATTATTGTTGTTAAGAGTATGGCTGGCAACATTTTTTGCTCTCTCATCAGTTCTGTCCGGCCGCAGACAACCACCCACTTTGCCCCGGTAATGAAACATTTATTATGTAAATTTTTTTTTCGATATGATCTACTTTGTTATGTATTTTGTCCTTTTGTTGTGTTTTTTTGTTTTGTTGATAACAGAGGGTACATTTTGCTGGTGGTTTGAGGCTTGCAAGCAGGATTGGGTTTCAAAATAGCTCAGCAAAGGGTTGTTACAAGACATCAATCTCCTGCTCCATTGTGAGTACCCTTTTTTTGTCTTTTTTTTTTCTTTTTTTTTTGAAATCCTGACATTATATATTTGGTAGTTCCTCAGTTAAATACATGTGTGTGAATCAAAATATAAGACATAAATATGTGATTCACATAATTATATATGAAACATTAGATGTTTAGAAGCATTCATATGATAAGTATTTGAATGGACTCAATAGTGTGTGTGTGTGTGTGTGTGTGTGTGTGTGTACATATGAATTATGAATTCCAATCTTGAAAAACTTGAAATATCATTATTATTATTTTTTTGTTCTATTGTATATATGTACAATATACTCTTGGTTTTTAGTTTATCTGATTTTTGTTTTAATTTTAAATTTGAATTTGAACATAGAGCATGGCAGAGACTCTGCAAGTAGTTCAGAGCACCATTGCTAAGCAGTTGTCAATTGAGGAGAGCACTGTTACTCCTTTGACTAAGTTTGCTGATCTTGGAGCTGATTCACTTGACACTGTGAGTTTCAAACACACTTTTAACTTTAATAAACTAATTAATTAATTAGTTAATTAATTTGTTATTTATGGAAATGTTATTAAGGTGGAGATTATGATGGCACTTGAAGAACAATTTGAAGTGTCAATTGGAGAAGATGGTGCACAGGTCATTGTTACTGTTCAAGATGCTGTGGACCTCATTGAGAAGGTCAAGGCTGAAAAAGAGCACATGAGAACATCACCCATTAAAATGAGGGAATTAAAATAATAATAATAATAATTATTATAATAATAATTTTTATGTGGGAATTATTCTGAAATTTCTTAGAATGGGAATTTTGTTTTCATTTTGCTGCCTTGTCTGTTTTGGTTTTAATGTTTAATTGAATGAGAAAATTTAGCTGAAACTTTCATCTTTTTCTTCTTCTGGTTTCCAATTGGGTTGTGTGATTCATGTCTGACCTTAAGTTGTATTTAATTTGTGACAATTTAATTGATTAACTTCGTATTTTTTTATATATTTTTTTAATTATTATTATTTTATTTTTTGGGTGCTTGTATTTAACCACTAACAATTTCTAATTGCTATTATACCTCTTGCAGCACCAATTAACCCTTATAATTTTGCTAAAAAGATTAATCAACCATGGAGGCGTATGTAAGAGATGAACATATATGATTTTTACAAGGGTATTTTAGTAATTACATCTTTTTATAGGGTGAGTACTGAAAATCCTATGAAAGTGTGTTTATTTATTTATTTATTATTATTATTATTTTTATATATACAAAAAAAAAATAATTTTGAATTCAAAACCAACCACTTTAACTACCCAAATCTCTCCAACCCTTGTTGACAAACATCCTATTTTTTGATGCCTAATATATATATATATATATACATAGTCTAGACTTTAGAGCAACATGCAAAAGATTAATTGCACAAGAAAATAATGACAAAAAAGGAGAGCATAGAACTTTGAAAACATACATTGAATTCAATCCAAAAAAACACAAACAATTTATACATCAAAATCTCACAAACCAATACAACAAGTGAGAAACAGAAAACCAAAAACAATGCTACAATGACACAAAATAATACTAGCTAAGAGTTTCTTCCAAAACTCACAAGCTTTCTTTCCTGGTCTCTTATTATTACCACCAAAAAGAAAGTTGAAGTTGCAGCTTCTTTTGTACAGAGTTGCCAAAGAAAAGACAACCTAGTCTTCACATCTTTCTCTCTGTCTCTACCTTATCTGTCCAAAGAACTTATCACCACCCTGCAATCAAATTAATTACAAGTTCATTTAGAAATAAAAAAAGTACAAAAATTTAACTTTGAGATTTATCAGTGTTCAACCTCTAAAACTTTCAAATATCTCATTATTATAAATTCAGAGGAGAATAAGAGTTGAATTTTGAGATTAACCAGTGTTCAATCTGTAAAATGTTCAAACATTTCATTCCCACATAATGACCAAAATTCACAACCGTTTCTCTGTTTCACTCAGGGTCCATTCATAGACTTCTACATTTTCATGTACTGTTCTATCTCTAAATATTTCAAACATTTCACTCACTTATAAAAGACCAAAATTTGAGCTTTTGATGTAGAAATTCTTGCTATTTGCTAATAACTTACAGCTTTTAGTGATTCAAAACTTTGTTCACTCTCTCTCTCTCTCTCTCTTTATCTCATTTGTCCAAAGAGCTAATCACCACCCCTGAAAGCAAGAAAGCAAGCAAGCAAGCAAGCAAGCAATTAAAAACAAATTCATGCCCAAAACTCTAATAAGCAAGAGAAGGTCTTTTCAACACTTCAGCTGCCATAGAGACAATCAACTTTGATGAAAAACATTGATATGGAATTTCTAAAAGTCATGAACTTTTCATATCTAAAGCCTCAAAGTTCAAGCCTTTTGATTTGGAAAGTACACAAACAATCAAAAGATACCATCAGATTCATGAACAGTCCTCAAATTCTCAAATTATAAGTATAGATATACTCAACTTTGATATCAACAATCAATATAGAGTTTCTAAAACTTTTAATCACAAACTTTTCACATCTATTGCTCCAAATTGAATCCCTTTAGTGTAGTGATCATTCAAACAATCAAGAGATACCATTGGAATCATGGATAGTCCCCAAATTCTCAAATTATCATTACATATATACTCAACTTTGATAACAACAATCAATATAGAATTTCTAAACCTTTCAATCATAAACTTTTCACATCTAATGTTCACAGTTGAATTCTTTTTGCATAGTAATCACTTAAACAATCAAGAGATACAATTGGAATCACAAATAGTCCCCAAATTCTCAAATTATCACCAAAGATACTCTCAACTTTGATAACAAAAATCAACATAGAATTTGTAAAAGCTTCAATAAAAAACTTTTCATATCTAATGCTCAAAATTGAACACTTTTTTGTGTAGTAATTACACAAACAATCAAGAAAAACATCTCAACCATGCAAAGTCCCCAACTGGTTCTCCTTATCTCAAATTTTAAAGGAATCAAATTGTAAAGCTAAAAACAAATCAAGCGCTGAAAATTATTGGCTTGATTCTTAAAACACAAAAAAAGAAGTATCAAAATTAAAGAAAAATCATAGCTTGCATATAAACTCTTGAGATCTGAAGCCACAAGCATCAACATTTCAAAGGAGTTATTTGCAAGAAACAAAGAGCAAAAGCGAACGAACCAATCGTAGACGGTGGGGGTCCTGGGCTCAGCCGCCGCCGCAGCAGACGTCGCCGGCGGCTTCCTCAGCGACCTCCTCCAATCGCTCCTCGGAGTCCCAGCTAAAATTTCCCCAAAAAACCCATCAAAAATCACAAATTTAACCCAAATCCCCCAAAATCCAAATCCCTAAATCGAATATACTACAGTGTTCTTACGTGTGAGGGGAGATTCGGGAGCGCTAACAGGGGAGGAAGGTGCGGAGTCCGGCGAGTGAAAGCGGTGGCCGGCACGGACGATGGTGATGCTCCTGGTGACTGGCAAGGGCTTGGGGACGGCGGTGGCGCCGGAGACGGCGGAGGAGGGGAAGGAATCGGGGCGAGGACCGGCGAGGGTTTCGTCCCAGAGGTGATCGATAATGCCCATATCGAGATTTTGGGAATTCCTTTCTCGGCTCAACCACTGCGAGGTTTTATAGATGATTTCCAGATATTTCAGGGGGTTCTTTGCGAAATTCCCGGGTTTTTTTTGGATAAATAAATCCGATACCATTACACGGCTCAACTCGGCTCGGCTTGGCTTGGTTAATTTTTATTTATTTTTGAGTTGGTTTTTTTTATTAATTTATGAAATATATTTTGTAATTTTTTATACAATGATTTTTTATTTTTATTTTTTTACTTTAGCAGATAAATTTTTTGCTATGCAATCCTGAAAGAGAGCGAGAGTGTTTCTCACATAAACTTTTTATAAAAAATTTTACATTTTATGAGTTGAGAGACTCAAATTCGGATACCGAGCTGATTCTGTCTGGGTTCTTTTAATAGGGTAAATTTTTTACGAAGTAACTAAACTTTGACTCATTTTCACTTTGACCATCGAATTTCAATTTGTTTAAATTTGGTCTTTCAACTTTAATTTGATTTCACCAGGCAATAAATCAAATATTTCAACTCCCAATTAATTATATAACTGCCTAAAAATATAAGTCAATCCTTCCCATGATATTTTATTAAGTCTATTGGAGGTATCCATATCATAAAAAAAACACATTATTCATTCGAGAGATGATATTATTTGATTTAGTGCCCAATAAAATCAAATTAAACTTTAAATCATCAAATTGATACAAATTAAGGTTCGATGATCAAAATGAAAATAAAGCAAAGTTTAATGACCAACAAAAAAAAAAATTTACTCTTAAGTTGAGACTCAAACTCGAAGTACTGAATTGATTATGTCAGGGTTCTTCTGATATAATGATTTTATTATTTTTTTAGAAAATAATATATTTTATTTAGAAAGCTATGTTGAGCTGAGCGGAGCCGAGCCGAGCCGACATGAGAAGGGCCAAGAAAGACGGAGAGGGAATTTGACGGAGTTATTAAAGATCTGGGGCCCACTGATCCCCACATCCACGTCAGCAGATAAGATCAAGCAACCACCAACCAGTAATTGACACGTGGTGGACCCCTCACTGTTGACCCGGCCCTTTTTTCTTTTTTTTTACCCGGATATTTTTGTCCTAATTTTACACTGTTAAGATATAATTAGATATCATATCATTGCTTCCAATAAAAAGAATATTTTTTTAAAATATAATTTTATAGAAAATAAGTAATTTTGTAGTTATTCCTATTTAAAGAAATTTTGATATTAAAGTAGTGATCACTTGTATTAAATAAAAAATAAATATTTCTATTTTGTGTTAAAAAAAGATCAACCCTAAGTATCTATCTTAAGAAGGTTGAAAAATAAGGGAGAAAATTAATATTTTAATGTAAATAATATTTTAATGTGATTAGAGTTGTTGTGTTGACTTATTATTCTATTTTATTGCATTTGGGTTGAAAAAAAAATAATATAAAGTTAATTATTTTATTTAATTAGATTTAATTAATGTGATTAGAGGGCAAGTCCAAATCTTTACTCAACTTTGCCACTCTATCAAGTATATGTCATGTTCAATAGATAACCAATCACTCTCATAATATTTGTGGTATAAAACAACTAATAACTCATTATCATATTAATTCATTTTATTACATTTTTTTTATTCAAACATACATAAACATTTGTTATAATTAGATTAAATTTGTCCCAAAAAAATTAAAGCTTTGCTTATAAAGAATACAAAGTTGAGATTAATATTATTTTATAGAGAATTGAAGTCCTATGAAACTATATATATATATATATATATATATAGTTTGTCTATTTTTGAAAACAAACTATTATTATATATACTTTAGCTATAAATGAGATCATAATATATATAGAAAAAGTGCATTGATATTCCATAGATTATACTAAATATCAATTAAACATATACACATATGAGGTGCAATCAGATATTGTGCAATTGATGTGTTATATATATATAAAATGTATTTTTATATGTTTAGCTATAATATATATATCGATAAATCATGATTTATTAAAAAATACAAATTATAAAAAATAGACTAGCGATACAAAAACAAACAATAAAAAATGAACAAATACTAAATGTGGAATAACATAACTCAAATTGATAAAAATTCTACCAATAAAAAGAGACAAATATAAATGACACCCAGGATGATTTAAAAGCACATTACCAATTTGCATCACCAAATTTTATTAGATAAATAAGAAATAATAAATACTAATATATATATATATATAACTTTAATTATAAATATAAATATATGTCATAATAAGATAGGAAGTGGAATAATGAAAGTGAGCATCAATTTCAAGGGACCACTTCTTCATTAATGGAATTAGTGTGTTATATGTGTACCTAATGTATTTTTATATGTTTAGCTACAATATATACAGACAAATTTATTTATTTGTTTAATAAAAGAAATAAATCACAATTCATTACAGTGGCAAATAAAAATTAAATATGATTGATCAGTGATATTGAGAAAAAGAGAGAGTGAGAGAGTTGGGGATGTGAAATAATATAACACAAACTAATAAACAATCTACAATGAAAACCTATAAAAAAAAAAACAAAAATAATATATATAGTGAAGACCTATAAAAGAATAAGACAATGATCATGTATATAGTGATAACCAGTAATATATAAATAATAAGAGGAATGCATCAAAATAGACTTAACCCAATTACTGAGAGGATAGTGACTGATTATTAAGTACTTTAGCAAATAATAATAGAATTGTTTTGATTGAAGAATTGTGCTTCTTACTCAGTACTGTTGAGTGGGTAATTTATATATATAAATATATGAACTTTGATTATAAATGCAAATATATGTCATAACAAGAAAGGAAGTGGAGTAATGAAAATGGGCATCAATTTTAAGGGACCACTTCTTCATTAATTCCATTAATGGAAAGGCAAACAAACATCAACCATACATGTATCTGCTATTGATTGGCCATTGCTATCACCCTTGCATAACCACTCATGTATATATATATATATATATGACTCTTATACTTTCTTTTTCTCACTCACTATGTTGTTTGTTTTAGATTTAGATTTATATTTTGAATTTGATTTTGAGTTTGATTTTGATTATATATATATATATAAGTTATGATCTTTATATTGTCCACTTAAATTATTTTGCTGTTAATGGGTCATGTTTGGTTGGGGAAAATGGAGAATGTTTTAAATTAAATAAATTGGAATATTATGTGATTAAATAGACTAATTTAAGCATTGATAGTATCAATCAAATTATATAAAAAAATGACTTATTTTTATTTGATGATTTAAGAATTTTACTTGATCACAATTATATTACCATCAATTAATTTAATTATTTATCCATTTTTAAATATTTATATATATATATATCTATAATATATCTATAATATATCTATAAATACACCCATAGATTAAGACTTGGATTCATTGTATCAATCACCGACTAATTTTATAAATAATTTTAGAAATTTTTTATAGATTTTTGTTTTTTTTTTTTTGGGAAAAAAAGTTTAAACATGGCCCAAATTTGAAGTTACAACCAAAAAGGCCCACAAATGAATTTCTCGTTTTTATCTTTCTTAACAAATTTATTTGAACAACATTTAATTTCCAACTAAAATGATGTGTTCATTTATCAAATTATAAAAACTTCACCCAATTTTCATTAGGTAATATTAATATCTATCAGCATTGACCCATTCCTATTAATATAGAAGTCAATTCATACTACTACTTTGACTTTTTACTTTGAATAAGTCAATGAATTATTTAAATTTTCAAAGCTAGTAAACATCACAAATGAGGTAAAAAACATTTCAACATTTTTTTAGATTTTTTGTTTAATAAAGTAAACAAATAAAATACAATACAAGCATTACTATGAATATCTTAGGGTTACAAGTGTTAAATGCTCAATAAGACTATATAAAATAACAATCTCCAAGAAAAACACCCAAACTTTTATATTATAATATACTTTTTTCTCTCTCAAAATTTTTTTTTTATAAAAAACGAGCATATGCTAATATAACTTTATATATCATTTTAAAAAATCAACTAAATATTTTTAATAAAAAAAACTATTTAATATTAAATTCTCTATTTTTAAAAAAAATATATGATAATTGTGTTTTATAGAAGCATATAAACAAATATAGTTTTTCTTGAGGGTATATTAGTAATTTCTCACTTAAACATTATATATGTATCTATATATTTGATAAAAGCAACAAGCACCATCAATGAGACATGCAAGTACAAAGAGGCATCAGTTACAATAGTTTAACGACCTCTTAATAATTCACCACATAGGGAGGATTAACAACCGAGATAATGAAAGTCTGCCACGTGCACCTAAGATGATATATCAAAAACCATAATCCTACAATAATAAATCTCTCATACCATGTAACCCTAGACGATGGAGAATATAATTTATACATACTTTGCATAATCTGCTCCCAGAGTTACTCAAAGAACAAATTAAATTTTTTTATTACATTTAAGTTTTTATTTATCTTATTTATAATATTAATAATTAAAAAACTTTAATTTCACTTACTTATTTATGCAATAAACATCCATAAGACTTTTCAAATCCAAAAAATATAACAGTTTTTATTATAAGAGTTATTTAATTATATTATTTTTTATACATGATATTACCTTAAAACCCTTTATAATTTAAAACATCTTATAATTTTAAAAATTCCGATGTGAACCCTCGTAGAATGTCAAACCCATACTATAACTCCAAAAGCGCTGATTAAACAGTGTTTTATAGTATTGAGTCAGAGTAGAGTAGTGATCCCACGGACTCAAGTCCGTGGGATCTAAAGTGCAACCGAGACGTGGCTGCATAGCAGCCACACCTTTTGCTTTTTATAAAAAACTATTTTTGCCAGTCTCCATGAAGCTTAAACTATAAAAATAATAAACAAAGGGTATTCCGGACATTTACTTTAACCACACTGCCAAATTAATAGCTTCTTTCCCTTTGTCGTTGTTTTTTCCTCTTTGTTATGCAACTCGGTGAGGCCTGCGGAGAGAAACAATGGCTGTCGTCGCTGTCGTGGATCTTGGACTGGTTGAAGCGAATGCCCGAATAGATAAAGCAGGTCAAACGCCGCTTGGCCGAGGCTGCAGGCCATGCGACCCACCGCACGAGGAAGCCGGGCCAGTCGGTGTAGTCCAAGGTGCAGGAGTATGGCCGGTGATCGGAGTAATGTGTTCAACTCTTGGAATAAATGAATGAATGAATAAATAAATAAATAAGTTTCCTTTTTGAGACTTTTAGATGATGTGAGATTACTTGGAATGTAAATGGTGATTTTGTTCCTAGTTAACTTAAGTTGCAGAAAAGAAAAGAGTTGCATAGAATGATGAATGGTTTAATAATTAAGTTGAAGGAAAAGCAAAGCAAAATAAAGAATGATGAATTGCAAAACCAAGTGTAACGAATGAATCAAATATCTCCCACCATTCACCCTGATAAACAATACATATAAAGTAGTCATCACAAGGAACAAATTTCTTACAAACATCAAGACTCAAAACTCACTCAGTTAATCAGGAAAATTCATACAAGGAGAGACTCAACAGAAAAAAAACTCAGAAAAAACGAAGAAGAAAAAGAAGAAGACCAAAGAAAGAGAAAGAAACTGTTAATTTGGCAGTGTGGTTAAAGCAAATGTCCAAAATACCCTTTGTTTATTATTTTTATAATTTAAGCTTTATGGAGGCTGGTAAAAATAGTTTTTTATAAAAGGTAAAAGGCGTGGTTGCTGTGCAGCCACATCTCGGTTGCGCTTTAGATCCCACGGACTCGAGTTCGTGGGATCACTACTCGTCAGAGTAACCATTGTATGAAGCCAATAGGACCCATTGCAATAAGCAAATGGTGATATATGGATATGTACAGAGTATACTCACTCATTCAAGGCTCCAATCAACCAACTTTTATATGTACAACTTGTGTGAGTGACTGTCCTCATCAAATTGTGCAAATAGATAAAAAGCCTTCTTGTTCTTTATTATATTAATCAATTAATTAATTAATTATATGTTAATTAAAGTTAAAAAGGAGTAGTCCTTGTCAAGAGAGGTTGGCAAATTGGCAAGTTGTGTGATTTTAGGGTTCTTGCTTGTAAGTATTGAAAGATTGAATGAATGAACCTTTCAACCATCACTCATTCCTCATCCATCTCTTTTGGTCCCATTTTCTCCCACTTCACCTTCTCATTAATACTAAAACTTATGGCCATGACCAAATTAATATACATATATTGGTTATACTTAATTTTTAGAATAAATTTTATTTTATAATGGACCCTGTTTTTTGTCTTTTTAGTTGTTGTTTACTAGCTTTTAGGTCAGTCCACTGCCAGCGACCTGCCTTGACTTCCCCTTTATTTCTTTTCTCCTCCGTTTTGTTTTTCTTTTGTCCACTCCAATGAGTCCAATCTCCTTTTGTATGTTTCTGTTTTTTTTAATGAATTATGATTTATCTATTTTTAAAAAATAAAAAAATAATAATTTTATTAATGTTAATTTTCATAAATAGATGTATAAGTTTTATATTAAAAAAGTGAAATTTTGATTTTTAATGAAGATCAAAGAGCATGAGAGACATTTGTATGGAATTCAAAAATATTAGATTAATTTTTTTAAAACTCAAATATATATGTATGTATGTATGGGAACTATTTGGTACGGACATATTTCATTGGGAGACATAGCTTGCCTTTTTCCAATCAATCAACAAGTACTATGAATGCTCTATTTTTGATATATTAAAAAAAAATAAAAATAAATATACAATAGTTTATGAAAATATTAAATTAAAATTAATAATGTAAATGGTTCTAGTATCTTAATTATTATAATAATGGCCTCAATAGTAGGTGAAGATGGTTTAATGAATTGGTCCCCTTAAAAAGACAAGGGAGAGCCACACAATGCTCAAAAAAGATCTAATGTCTTAGAACTTCAAGGAACATAAGAGAGAGATCCAATGTGGTCCTTAGAAATTGGTACCTTTTTTATCTTAATTTTTTTAAAAAAATAAAACTCAAAATATATTTTTTAAATAGATAAATATTTTTACACCTCTATGATACATCATACATGCATACATACACATAAAGATAATGTCAACAGTTTAATTATTAGATGTTTTTATCATTAAAATGTCCAAACAAAATTTAATTTTAATTTTAATAATTAATAATAATAAAAAGAGAAAGAAATATTAGTGACAAGTTTAAATTGACCATTGGTCTATGTCAATCCCATCCTCAAGAAATAGTTATGTTCAATCATACAATTCCTCAATATTATCCAATTAATAAAAATAAATAAAAGAATTAAAATTATTTGACACTGAAGTTCCAATAAAAATTAATAAATAGATTGAGAGATTGCAAAATAAAATTAAATCCTTGAATTCAAAAGATGAACAACATGAATAAACTTAAGGTTCATTCAAATTGGGAACCAAAAGCTGATAAAAAATCAACCAAACCATTTGTGGTTAATGGTATCATTTATATCAGCAAACTGGAACCAATCTTGACAAAAAGGAAAACACACTAACATGAACCTCAATTAAAATCTCAACCTATGATGGTGATCTATGTTGAGATTTCGGCATCTCTTGATGATACATCATGTCTCGACGAAACCTTTTGCTTCCTCCCGCTCCGTCGCTTGCTGCTGCTGCTGCCTTCTCCGCCACCATTTATGCCTTTTAATGATTCTGTTGTGTTGTTTGACTGTGAATTCAAAAGACAAATAATATAACAATAACTAGTTGTGCTTAGTTTAATCAAACAAAATTGAAAGATGAAATGGAGAAGTTAGGTAATTCCATTTATATATATATATATATATATATATATATGAAAGGAATCTCTACTCATCAACAACTAAATGTGAGTTAGATTAATAAGAAGCAAGGCAAGGACAACCGATAATATATGCAGGTATCAGTATAACGATAACTAGTTTAATTAAACAAAATTGAAAGATGAAAAATGGATAAGTTTAATAATGCCATTTGTATATGTACAAAAGAAATCTCTACTCATCGAGAACCAAATGTGAGTTAGATTGATAAGAAACAAGGCAAGGACAACCGATGATAAATGCGGGTTATCAGTATAACAATATATAACTTGTCATTTTTAGTTTCATTAAACAAAATTGAAAGATGAAAAATGGATAAGTTTGGTAATGCCATTTGTATATATGTATCAAAAGGAATCTCTACTCATCGACAACCAAATGTGAGTTAGATTAATAAGAAATAAGGCAAGGGCAACGGACAATATATGCGGGTTTATCAGTATAACAATAACTAGTCATGTTTAGTTCAATTAAACAAAATTAAAAGATGAAATGGATAAGTTTAGCAATACCATTTATATACATAGAAAAAAAAAAGAACCTCTACTAGTCAAAAACCACCAAATGCAAGTTAGATTAATAAGAAACAAGGCAATGGCTACCAACAATATATGCAGGTATTGTACACTGATGTCCAAAGTAGAACACTGCCACAACAATAAAAAAAAAATTAAGGCAGTGATAAAAGCAATGAATATAAAAGACAAAGAGATATTCGACAATGAGAACAGTGTTATGCTTTCAACTGAAAAGTAATGAGATAAGAACAACAGTAGCAGATGCCAAGCATGTGGTTTTTTTCTCATGCATGAACAAAGACTTGGGAAAGAGATGAATAGAAGTCACATTGCTACAACTGCAAGTAGGTCCCAAAAGTTACTATCACCAAGTTGCCAACTTGGTTTTCCTGATGAATATGTTAACATGTTTCTTTCCATTTCAAGCTGGCATCAAATAAGCAAAGATAATTCCCATTACTAATTTTTAAAATCCTTTGACCCACTCATCCTAATTTTTAGGCTTCACATACTCTAAACTAGTCCAGAGTAAATATTTTATATATACATAAATATTTAAATTCAAAACCATTTCCTTACATGACCCAAATCTCTGCTACTCGAACCCGACCCACTCTGGGATATTATATTTTTTTGTGTATATATATATATATAGTAAACAAGAAATAAATATGCAAATATGGAACATTTGAAGGACTAAGAATGGAAAAAAAAAAAAGCAAAGAACTCACCCCAAAGCAGAACTCAGAGGAAGTGGAAGTGAAGCTAAACTCATCCAGTTTGGCTTTGCCAGAGCTGCACCGTTTGTTAACACCGTTAGATGAGGATGTGGAGCAATCTTGGACATTGGATTCGTTGATGGGCTTGTTGGGCCTCTGTGGGCCTGCTCCAAGGCCCAGATCCAAGTCCGCATGGAACATTTCAACGAATAGCTTCTGTAACTCTTCAAAGCTCTCCTGCCCATTTTCCTGCCAGACCCTTGTAAATGTTAATATTTACATGTACCCTACACTCATATTACTTGAATTTTTTAAAGGTACATTTCTTTAAAAGGGATTGAAATAAAAACATTTAATCTTCACAGGGACCTGCAGAAAAATTCCACGCAGGTTCCTGAGAAAAGTGCCTCCTTTTTTTAATTATACAGTTCCCTACAAGTACAACAGAAGCTCAGAAGGACTGAAACAAAAAAAATTCAGTTCTCACAGGGATCTTTACCATATATTCCCATAAATTTTAATTAATTATTATTATTTTGGAATTATAAATTAGGCTTACACTGGGCTTGGTTTGGCTCATCATCTGCGCCATTTCTCCTAAGAAATCACCCATTCCCTGATTTTCAAGTAAAAAAAAATTAAATTAAAAAAATTAAAAATTAGAAAACGGAAGGGTTGCCGTTAAAGATAACGGACTCACGTTATCGTCATCATCGCTTTCGTAGATTCCAACGTCGTACAGGAATCTCTTGTTGGAGTCAGAGAGAACTGATCAAATCACAGATAAGAGAGAAAAATGGGCCCAAATATTTAAAATTAAAAAAAAATTAAAAAAATATATAAAAAAATCGATTTTTTATGAGGAAACAATAATAAAAATGATAATAAATTAAAGAATAATTATTAGAAAATAATAAAATTAGGGGGAATAAAAAGAAAAATGGGATTTTGGTACCCGAATAAGCTTCCTGGATTTCTTGGAATTTCTCTTTGGCTTCTTCAACGAATTTTGAATTCCCGGAAGACGAGCATCGATCTGGATGCCATCTCTATATTTCACAATAAAAAACAATAAATTAAGCAATCAATCAAATCAAATTTTATAATTAATTACCAAATTGATCGATTAATTAATCAGAAAATGAGACCCCCAAGAAAAAAATCGAATTTTTAATGAATAAAAAAAACTGTAATGATTTGCGAAAAAAAAATTTGAAGAAGAGAAAGGATGAAATCTTGCAGATCATGAAAGAAAATGGGAAGTTCTCAATCAATTCATCAAAAATCCAAACTTTTTTTGTGTCATTCTAAATCTCCGTAAAAACAAAGAAAAAGGATCCAAGCTTTTAGAGGAAATCGCAGAACAATGCAAATCCATGAAACCCTAAAAAGAAGAAAAAGAAAAAAAGACAGCGAGAATCATCCTGATTCGCAATAAAAAGAAAAAAAAAACTCACCAGGACGAGCTTCTTGTAAGCATTCCTAAGATCCGCATTAGAGCAGTCCTTCGTCAACCCAAGGACGGCGTAAAAGTCTCCGCTCTTGTCCCCGCCGGCGGCCATGGAATCCCACCCAAAAACTATATTAAAAAAAGCCCTAAAAACGGAGAGAAAGACCTCTACGACACGGGAAAGAGAAAGAGAACTACATCTCCAGCACGCTACGTCTTATAGAGGCAATCAAGGCAAAGAGAGAGAGCGAGAAGAGTGGAACCCTAGAGAACTCCTCTCCCTCTCTCTCTCTCTCTCTCTCTCTCTCGTTCTCTTCTCTTCGACCTCCTCCGAGAGAGAGAGAGAAAGAGAGAAGGCTCCAGAAACAGTCCTTTTTTAACTGCTTGTATTGAAACCGAGCTCGGTTACCGTCACCGCTTTTGGTGAAGTTACCGTTTAAGGTGAGTTTTTTCTTTTTTCTTTTTTCTTTTTTTAAAAAAATATATTTAAATAATTTATTAATTAAAAAAAAATTGGAAGAAAATTTATTAAAAAAATAAGCTAATTTAATTTTGGCAAGTAGATTTAATTTTATATATTTATCATAATTTCACTCAAACTTTACATTATAATTTGTTTTATAAATATTTTGGTGATAATTATTATTTTTTTTTAAAAGGATAATTATATATATATATATATATATTTGGAAGAATTTTATTTGAATTATGGAAATTGTATCATGTGATTTGATTTTGTCTTAAAATAGATTGCCACATGTAAATTTGTTGAAATACTATTAAATATATAATTTTTTTTTTTAATTTTGTGTTTGTTGTATTTGACTATTTGTGTAAACTGCCATGCATAATATCATTATAGAGTAATTTAATTGAGTTTTAATTTAAACAGTAATGAAATAGGAATTAATTATTATTTTTTTCTTTATTTAGTTCGAATAAATTGTAACAAGTTAATGACATCTTAAATAATTTATTACTTTGAGAATTGCAGATAAATCATAATAAATAATGTCAAATTAAAATATTATCCTTCTAAATGAATAATTTTGACTACAATAAATCTGAAAATAATTCTTTTTTTTATTTTTATTTGTTTAAAGGCCTTGTAATATTGGTTTACAATAATGTAATTAAAGAATAATGACATCCATTATAATAAATATAGAAGTTACTTAAAAAAAAATTTTGAGTCGCCAAAACAGAGAAAAATAAAAAATCACTTATTAATCATTACAAGTTTACGATTCATCAAAGAATTTTCTTATTTTTCTTTCTCTCATTTTAAAATTTTATTTATTTTATTTATTTATTTTATAATACTAAAAATACTTTCATTTTGTTGGCATTAAACTCATTCTAATCAAGCTAATTTTATATAAAATTAAAATATTTGAGAGATTTTTTCATGGAATTTGAAAACTTGGAGGTGTTTTATATTACATATATTTATTTTATTATTATTATTAAAATAAAAAATAAAATAAATAAAAATTTAAATTTTCTCACACGTGTGATGGGATGTGACAAAGTGGTGGTGAGCATAAGGTGATCGTAGGGACAATGATCACAGCCGTACGATGGCACGATGGGCGAGTGGACGGCTGGGATCGAACACAGCAAAAGATATTTTTGGTGGACGTGCCCGGTCTCCAGAAAGTTCCCCAGCGGTCGTGTTTGACGGCATCGTATTGAATGGGCCCCACTCGCAACCCCAAAAAGGCAATTGTGGGCCCCCCACCCGCAACCCTTTTCCTTCTCATTGATTGCCACTGTTCTTGTTCTTATTTACGACTCTGCCACTCTCCCACTTGTTCTTGGGCCGGGCCAAACTAAAGCTTTGTGGGCCTGAGTGCTTGCAACTTGTTTGACAACCCTTGACTTGCCTGGCAAAAGCTGTAATTTATATAATTTAATTAATTAATTCTTAAATTTTTAATATATATATATAGTTTAATATATTAAAATAATTAATAAATTTTGATTTTTATTAATAATCAATGTTTCTTAAATATGTTTTTATTCTTGAATATTGTATTTAGTTGTGGAATTAGTAGTAATTCGAGCTAATTACACTACGTTTTTAATTAAATATATAATTTTTTTTATTTAGATTATTTTTATCATAGCAATATAATTTTTAAAAATATATTTACTAAAATTTTATATTATTCTAAATATTTTTGTATATTATTTCTAATAAAATACAAAATAAAGAATCTCTTGATTCGAGTTAAACCCATGTAAAATTTTCAATTGTAGTTATTTGAATATTATATATATTTTTCACTCTAATCTATTAATTTTTATTTCAACTACATAAATCCTTATAATTACTGTTTTTTAAAAATGTTTGATAATAACTGTCAAATGATGATTTAACGGCAAACAACTATTATTTATACATCAATTGTGTCAAAACTAATATTGTTTATTTTATATAATTTGTCGTTCTTTAACACTATTTATTATTGTATATAAAATAACAATAGTTCTTAAATATAAATCTCATAGTTCTATAAAAAAATTTTAGATTTGAAATCTAGTAAATTTCTCTAAAGACGGGCTGTCTCTGTATACATATAATGGTTAATACTATTTTAATTAAAATAAAATTATTAAAATTAGTGATTAGAGGACAAGATGCACTAATGAGTGTGTGTGGGTCCTAATTAAGTAAAGAAATGTTTGGCTTTCCAATAATGGAGTTTTGATGTGCACTTTGATGGCCTATCTCATGCTTTTTGTGAGAAATCTTCACTAGATCACTATAAATGCAACTTGTTCAATCACCCTTTTCATTAACCCTATTAAATGATCATTCTCTCCTCTTTTCCTTCTCCCATTCAAATCCAATAATTATATAATATACAAAGAGGATGCGCCATCTATAAACTTTCGTAAATTTCAAATCTAAAAATATTCATATCATCATCATTCAATTCAAATTTAATGAATTTAATTTGGAATGCACAATAACTTTTGTGAATAGTAGCATTCTTACTGTGCTTACAAATAGTAGTATAGTAAAAAATAAATTTTAACCATCAAAACTGATTTTTATTAATACTTACAGAACAAAGCTAGAAAAAAACAAAATCAACCCATTACCCGTTTCTCTATTTGTCTCTCTTCCCTTGTGGTTGTTGCTGACTATAAATGTTTGTAGTTGACGTATGCTCATATATATATATATATATATTAGTTGACGTATACTCATATATATATATATATATCACTATAAGTTTTTTGTCGCATATAACTTTTTAAAATGTAAAAATATTTGATATTAGTCGATAAATTATGATCAAACGGTTGCTATTTATAACGGTGATATGCAGAGTTACGATTAATTATTATGTTTCTACACTGTCATGCACTATTTAATATTGTATACGTAATATGGGACATTCCTAGATTTAAAATTTAATGACATCACTAAATGAATTAGATTCATAAATGTTTGTAATATATATGTAAAATGATTAATTATATACCCCTCTTGTCCAGATTATTTATCATTTTAGGGATTTTTGTTTTTTATTTCAAATTGATTGCCACTTTTAAGAAATTCTATAAGTATTAATCATGATTTGTTAAACTCTATCTTTCCTATTTAATGAAGTTTATTTAAAGAGAAAGTGTGCATCAATGGAAATATAAGTGTAAAATTGTAATATCATAGTACTTCTTTTTAAATTTTAGGAGCATCCTTAATCTTTGTGTAAAACTTAAGTTCTTTTTATCTTTCATAATATTTTTTTTTTGTTTGTTTAATTTATTCATTTAAAAAATTTGTGAAGTATTAAGTATTATTTTTTTAAATTTATCATTTATATTTAATACAGTTCTACAATTTTTAATAAATTATATTCAACTACACATTTTTTTTAAAGTATATTTTAAATAAAAATTAATATTAAAAAATTAATATATTTTTTTATAAAATTTAGATTACCATCAACTTCAACCAATTTATTTTAATCCATATAAATTAGTTAAAAATGACAAGGGACTACTAAAAATGTATATATATATATATATATAATCAAAGGCTTAGAGTTTATTTGTATGATTCTTCATTGATTTTGACACCATGAGCTTATATTAAAAGATCTCTTTTTGCATTTATTTTTCCATGCAAATTGAACAATCATGCATGCATGAAAAGACAATAAAATAGCCTAATATATATATATATATATAATAAATAAAATTTTACTTGTAATATAATCATGACCTTCATGAGACATCCTCGTTATATATTCACAATATTCATGATGGAAATTGACATTATCATGGCATCACTTTTGTTTGTAATTTTCAACACAAAAATGAGAAAAACCAAGCAAGCATGAAGACAAAAAAATAAAAAAAAAAATAAAAAAAAAATAAACAAATTAACAATATATAATAATAGGATTTAATTAATCTTCATGGAAACAAAGATCATCATCAACTAGTTTTAAAGCATGGGGATAAGAGTTAGCAAGATAAGTAAAAGGAAGAGCTCATTAATGGAGTTGTGACAATTCCTTTTGATGTTCTAACATCAAGAGAAGATGATGTTTTTTGTTGAAGATCGACATAATTTTCAATCATTATTATTTAATTTACTTAATTAATTTGTGTTTTTTTTCTTGATTTCATATTGTTTTTGTATACCTTATAGTTTTATTACATTTGTTTTTTAGTTATTCTTTGCATTAGTTTTAGCCCCTTTTCTTTATATATATATATATATATATATAAATTGCATTGTATTAAGGAAGTTCATTAGGGTTTAATTACTAATTGAGAATTATTAAAAAAACTCTCTCTATATATATATATATCTATTCGATGACAGAAAAAACTAAATACAAGGACTATAAATAGAAAACTTATCGATGAATTAAGGAAAAAAATAAAAAAGAAATTAAATTTCATAATAGATTAAAAATCCACTGCCTTGTCTACAATCCCCTTAAAATGCAAAATAAATAAATAAATAAAATTTTTTTTAAAAATGAATATAAGCGTCAATAAAATAGAGGATCAAGGGCATTATGGTACTTTCAGTGCTCCATTGACACGTGTCACCTCTCATCATCGCCTTCCCGCCCCCGCGTCCCCCGCCACACCCTTCAATGCTCCCCCATCCTCTCCCTCCTCCATTGCTAGGGTTTCTCCAAGCTCTCATCTCCAAACCCTAACCCTAAAGCTTCCTCATGATCCTTCGATGCCCTTTCAAGCCCCCGCCTCTTCTTCTCCACCGGAACTCCAGCATCAATGATAGTTTTTTCCCTTCAATTCACAGCAACCGCCTCCGCCTCTGCCATCGCCGTCGTCGGCTTGAGATTCGTGCGAAGTCCCCCTTTGATGAGATTCTTCTTTCACTGGCTCCGTCCCTACAATCCCTCCTCGTCCCCGCCGCCGCCGCCCTAGGCGCTGCCTTTCTCATCTCCTCTGACCGGTCCCGTCGGAGGGCGGACCGGGATGCGGAGGTGGATGGAGTTGGTGTGGTGGGGGACTGGATCCTTTTCACTAGCCCCACACCTTTCAATCGGTGCGTACTCCTCCGATGTCCTTCGGTTTCATTTGAGGATGGCGGCGAGCTTCTTGACGGTGTGAATGATCGGCTGGTTCGAGAGGAGCGGCATTATGTGAATCTAAGCCGAGGATTGATCCCAGTGAAGGACAGCAAAGAAAGGGATTTTGCGGATGAGGTTTGCTATCAGAGGGTTTGCGTTGGGACGGAGGATGGAGGGGTGTTATCCTTGGATTGGCCGGAAAATTTAGACCTTGGAAAGGAGCATGGGTTGGATACGACGGTGTTGATCGTGCCTGGGACAACAGAGGGGAGCATGGATACGAATGTGAGGTTGTTTGTTCATGATGCTCTGAAACATGGGTACTTCCCCATTGTTATGAATCCAAGAGGGTGTGCTGGCTCACCTTTGACAACGGCGAGGTGAAATTTTTTTCTCCTGTTTTTCTCTTGTGCTTTCTATGGTGATTATGCGAGATAATGTTATTTCATTTTGTGAAATTATTTGATTTTCCTTCATGAACAATAAGATAGCAAAAGGTGTTTACATGGCATTGAACTGAAAGATGCTTTATTTTGCAAAGGATACGCCTTTCTTCAGTTTTGTGTTGGAACTTATTAGTTAGTGAATCGGATTCTTATTTGTATATTATGATTGAAATGGATAGAGCTTTTTGTAATTTTAGGGCCTCTATAACATTTGCTCTATGTAGGTTATTTACTGCTGCTGATAGCGATGATATCTGCACAGCTATACAGTATGTTAAGAAGGCAAGACCCTGGACAACATTGATGGGCATTGGCTGGGGCTATGGCGCAAACATGCTGACCAAACACCTTGCTGAAGTTGGAGAGACAACCCCTCTGACAGCTGCTGTTTGCATTGACAATCCTTTTGATTTAGAGGAAGCTACAAGGTCGTTCCCTCATCATGTAGTGATGGACCAAAAGCTTGCCGTTGGATTGGCTGATATTCTGCGAGCCAATAAGGTTTTTTTCCTCTCTAAATGGTTAATTGGTGTATATGTGTTTTGCTTTACCCCAACAAATAATGAGGACAACACAGTTATGAACATGAAATAAGCACTATGTTATTTGATGCTTAGATCTTTCTTTTGATTCATGTAATTAGGAATATGTATATATATATATTCTGTGGATAGCATGCAAATCCCAGCTCATCACTTCATGTATGGTATAAGAAACTTATACTCAGTATGTATGTCCTGCCAGGAGCTCTTCCAAGGGAAGACCAAACGCTTTGATGTCACAAAAGCTTTAGCAGCCACATCTTTACGTGAATTTGATACTGCTGTATCTATGGTTTCTTATGGTTTTGATTTCATAGAGGATTTCTATTCAAATTCCAGTACAAGAGAGTTGGTTGGCAGTGTGAAGATCCCTGTTCTCTTTATACAGGTATATTCATTGGATAACATGTGATTAAACAATATTATCTGCTTCCTACCCTGAAATTCCTTTGTGCAGATGAAGTATACCATCAGCTTTGATTTTTCGAAATGAAGATTAATGGTAGCTATACCAGTCTATTTAATGTTTGCTTGTTAATGGTTATGTTTTTGTGGAACTTCTTAGATTTTTCCATCTGTTTAGCTTGGCTATGGCTTGATATAATTCAGCTGCCTCCCTTGGTCAATTGGCTCTGAAGGTTTGCTGCCTTTTATTAGTGATAGAGCTAGAATGTAGTAACAATTTATCAGTTGTGACCTATATCTACTGGTAAAATGCCAAGCTATCATACTGTCTCCTTTTCTTATATATGATTGTTAGGCATGTGCTTTTGAAGATCAAACTGGTTTATAGTGGTCTTTAAAGTGTTCTATGCATTTTCTTTTTCATGCCTGAGAGTGGTTTTTCATATTTGCCAGAGTGATGATGGCACTGTACCACTTTTCTCCATTCCGCGAACCTTAATAGCAGAAAATCCATTTACAAGTCTGCTTCTCTGTTCATGCTTGCCTTCAACCATCACCACAAGTCAGAGATCAAGCATCCTTTGGTGCCAACATCTTGCTATTGAGGTAATTGCTTTTTGTCTGTGTCTAATGTGTGTGTTTACAGTCATCGCTTCATTCTTTCATATTTGACTTGGTAATTATGTATGAAGGAAAAAGTTGCTTATAACATGTACCTGCAGAATTATCTGACCAGCAAAGCAAATGATTAGTGATTGTTGAGGACTATTGTTGGGACAAATCTTCTCATATGGATATGGCATCTTAATCCGTAGTTTCTTCAATTCTTAGTTTGGTGAACATACCCTTATCATCCAAGAAGATACTCTGAAGTCTGCCAAAATAATGAATTGAAGAATATTAATCAGAAACTATCCCATCTAAAACTTAACTTAAAACTAGTGAAAGGCCTGGTCTTGTCAGAACATTTCTTGTAGATGACAAACTCAAAAGAAATACATAGGAATAAAACTTTAGCCCAAGAAAGTCACAAAACCACCTATCTTAGATCTGATTTATACTGCCAACAACATCATGCTGCAGTTCTCCCATAACCATGTTCCATTCCTTTTTTCTTTTGTTTATTTTTTCTTTCCATATTTTATTCTTAGGCCTTTTGCATCACCTTGTTTGTTTAGCTTCGGGCTATTCATTTTATATCCCTGCCTTCACTTTATTTTGTCCTTGCTATGTTGTAGAATTATATGATTGGAATTTTTTGAGTTCTCTTTTCAGTGTTTATGTTTTTTTTCCTTGTCTGTAAGCATACACAATATCTTCAAGTTTCTTTTTTCTGGATGTTAAACTTTAGCTTGTTCAACATAATAGAGTATCGAGTTCGACTTGCATAATAACTACCTCATGTCATTATTGAGTAATTCCTAGTCACAGTCTCTGGCATCTGCTGTAAATATTTTGGATTAAAACGACGAGCAAGTAATGTTGTAAGTGATGAACACGGAATGTTGTGCTGGATCTTGTTATTGGACTGCTTGGAATGCATGTGATTGTTTAGGAATTATTTCCAATATGAAGCAGATTTTGTTTTTTTTATTTTTTTTATTTTTAATTTTCACCAAAATTTCCTTTTTAATCGATTATTTGAAGCTATTCCTTTTTTTTTTTTTATCGTAAACCCTTGCTCATCCTTTGATAATCACTTCTGAATTAATGCAGTGGTATGATATCAACGCATGTGATTAATGCAGTGGCTTACAGGAGTAGAATTTGCACTTCTAAAGGGCCGTCATCCTCTGCTGAAAGATGTGGATGTCACCATCAATCCTTTGAAAGGTGAAGCATTTGTAAGGGGCAGAACATCAGAGACTGGCATTACGACGGAGAAGAAAATACACCAGGCCTCCAATCTTCCTCATTTGTTTGTCAACAATACTAGGGGCAATTTCTATAGACTTGCCCAGTCAAATTATGTAAATGGATTTCTTGTGAATCAAAACAACAGTGTACTTAGGGAAAGGGATGGTGCAATTTGGAAGGATGTAAATGATGCACTGAAGCAGAATTCATCCATCAATGCTGATCAAGATGGGGGAGGAGGTGATAGCCTGGATATTGAGCAAAGTCAAGTGTTACAAACTGCAGCTGTTGTTATGAATATGCTTGATGCTACGATGCCTGATACTCTGGATGATGAACAGAAAAAGAAGGTATGGCTCCCAACTCTGAATCCTTGGGAAATGGTAGTTTGATTGGATGCTGGATTTGCTTCATTATTCTTATCCACACTTTTCATGCCAAAACTCTCTGTGGCATCTTTTTCTTGATCATTTTGGTTTGACTTGTTGTCCTTCCATAAATTTTTCCATTTTCTGGCCGCAAATTCTTGATGAAACTATGAAATTCTGAAATCTTGCATCAGAAGAAAACAATGGAAGTACGGAATTCTTGAATGGGATGCTGCTGTTTCTTAGGATATGAAAATATTGTGCAGAATATGAAATGCATTTTTTATTTCAATTTCTTTTTAGTATCTACATTTTCATTCTTGTACAGTAGTTTGTAGGTTAAACACCTTGCACCTTGTGGTTTTTATTTTTTCCTTTTTCTTCCTCCAGGTCTTGACTGCGATTGGACAAGGAGAGACACTCATGAAAGCTCTTCAAGGAGCTGTGCCTGAAGATGTACGTGGGAAGTTGACATCTGTTGTTAGTGAAATTTTACAAAATCAGAGCACCAACTTAAATATTGATGTGCTTAGAAGAATCGGTTGGGTCCCTAAGTTGGCATCAAAAGTTAAATCAAGTGTTGAAGAGAAGTTAACAGAAGTCTCAAGCTCTGAGAGTAGTCAGAGTGATACTTATTTTCCAGAGCATAACAAGGTGGATGCTGATGATGGAGTAGGATCACAAAATTTGTCTGAACCAAAACCTGGAGATAGTAGCACTCAAGCAAGTGACTTGTCTTCCCAGGATAACAATGTGCAAGTTTCTGAATATACTGGGGTTGACTCTGAAGTTGGAGGTAAATCAAGCCAAGATGTCAAATTTGATAAAGGCAATGAGTCACATGAGGAAATAAATGAACAGCCCAAGATCAGTCAAAAGGACGGAGCAGCTGACAGAAAATCAGCAGATAGTCAGATGAATGTAAATGACACAAATGATGTCCAAAACAGTGATTTGAAAGGCGTAGACTCCATAACCGAACCGAATATGGCGACCTCGTCTAATGATTCTGAAGGAACATCCACATCAGCCTCATTTACTTCTGATCAACAGGCCATAGATGAAAAGGAAATTGAAGTTCAGAAAAGCATAGAGAAAACTAATCAGAATATGACAGATCAAACTTCCCAGAGTCTCTCACCAAAAGCAGAAGAACCTTTAGCTCAGCCGTCATCTCCAAAGGAGCCATCTATCAATGTCAGTGAAGCATTGAATGCCTTAACTGGATTTGATGATTCCACTCAAATGGCCGTAAATAGCGTCTTTGAAGTCTTGGAAGATATGATTGATCAATATGAGAAGGCAAGCAATCAAGGGAATGTTGATGAAATAGATGAAAATGCAAGTCAACAAGCAGCACCAGCATTGGAGGACTCCCCCTCCACCAGAAGTTATGGTACTGAAAAAATAAATAACAGAAATAATGTAATGAGAGTTGAGGAAAATGCAGAACAATCATATCAGGGAATAGACAATAGTCTCCATGAGGTTGGTGCTGGTCCTTCTGATGAATTTGAGAAAAGATATTTTGAGAATAAGGTCAAATTTAATCCTAGTTCATCTTCAACAGAAAGTGTTACTCAACTGAAAGGAAACAGTGAAAGTGTTAACCATTTAGATGAGAAAAATACAGATGCAGGGAAAAATATAGACAAGATCAGGCATGTTCCTAATTTTCCTATGAACGTAACTGTGAACCCACCCCAACCCTGGATGTTACCTTATGGAAATTATCTTTATTGGGACTATTCAGTACCTCTACCGGTTGTGCAATCTTTAGATTCTGATTCTGCAACCGACCTATTTCTAGACACAGAAGCAGGTCAGTGGAAAATGCTAGATCAGTCCAATTCTATAGGTGGTAATGGAGAGAATGAGCACATCAACCAAAAGGGTCATTTTGCACATTATTCTTACCAATCAGGTGATGGGGATGAAATTGTAGAACCATCCTATGTTATTGTTGATACAGAATATTCAGGAGTTCAATCACTATCAACTGAAGAGCCTGAGATGACAGAATATAGTAGCAAAATGGAGGAAACAAAAAGAGATGAGTTAATATGTTTAGTTAGAGAGGACCTATTAGAGGCTCTGAAAGTTGAGGTTGGCCGCCAGTTGGCTATTCCTGTTTTAGAAGTTATTGAAAGTGATCTTGTGGGTGATTTGGAAACAGTTGCCGATGCAGTATCCAAGTCAGTGGTACATGACAATGAATTGAATTTGAATTTGCTTTCAAAAAACAATGGTATTGCTTCAGAGAAGTTTGGTGTAATTGAAGGGGAATGCATAGTCAGAACCATAATTTATGCAATTCAGCATACCAGTCATTTGCGAAAAGCTCTGCCAGTTGGTGTTATTGTAGGTACAAGTTTGGCATCTTTGAGAAAGTATTTTCAGGTTGCCGTGCTGCACGATGAGGGCCATTCTGAACCTTCATGTGATAATGGTGAATTTGTTATGGAAAAAACAAAAGTCAATAGCAGCGGGCATTTTGTTGGTGCTAATAACCAACATGGTGATTCGGATAAATCATCTGATAGCCCGAACACTGGACTCAAGAAATCTAATTTGGATGGTAGCAGCGTAATGGTTGGGGCAGTTACAGCTGCCTTGGGTGCATCTGCCTTTGTTGCACAACATCAGGTATATAACTAGATTCAATTATATTATCTTGTCTAGAACATCAGCCTGATACTTATTTCTTAATGTGCCTACTTGCAAATCTCAGTTAGTGATGATAACATCATTTATTATTATTCTTTTTGTTAATTCTTGGGAAGTAGTCCCTGCTTAACATTATAATTATGTGTATGTAATGTTAAACGTCTTTTTTCTATAACTTGACCAAAACTCTTACTCTTCATAGAGTTGTAGGGTCTGCAAACAGCAGAATGATGTTAGGCTGAGTTGTGGATCATAGTCTAATATGATTAGCTTAAGCATTTGAGCCTACTTTTGGTACTCTGTCGCATCTACCATTTGCAATTGTGAGTGAACCTCATCTGTAGCTCATGTTGATGTGGAAATTGTGTCAATTTTTTCATACTTGTCTTGTTTCTATGTGATATCCTTTCCTGAGATCTACACAGAATATGGTAACCGTCGAAAGTTTAAATGAATCAAATTGTGAATTTCATGTTTAAAGTGCTTGTGTATTCTTTCTTAAGCTCCTTCTTCACTGGCATTGTTGTCCATGCAGAAAAATAATAGTTACAAGCAGGATGGAGCCCTGGAATTTCCATCTAGGGTGTCTAATAACAGGGGGCTTCTTCAAGAGGTGCACAATAAGCTCGAAGAAGAAGAAGAAGACCCTGGAAAAACCCAGAATAATTTGGTGAGCAGCCTTGCTGAGAAAGCCATGTCTGTTGCCGGCCCTGTAGTACCTACTAACAGTGATGGAGAAGTGGACCAGGAAAGGTCAGTTCTTCAGATTATGCTTTTTGTATTTTATTTTTCAGTTTGGTTCAATAACTTGTCTTCAACGAACATGTACTAGCAGACTGGTCGCAATACTGGCAGAATTGGGACAGAAGGGCGGAATGCTGAGATTAGTAGGCAAAATTGCTCTTCTCTGGGGTGGTATACGTGGCGCTATGAGCCTGACAGACAGGCTTATCTCTTTCTTGCATATTGCTGATCGTCCTCTAGTTCAAAGGTTGGTCAAATGCTTCTCTGTTGATTCTTCCAGTTGTGCCAAAGCTAGGAAATGAATTCCAGCAAGTCATATTTCGTGGTTTATATTCTGCACTAAACCTTTGAAGAGGAGCTATTTGCTTTTCTTCAGAGGTTCTTAGCTAAGTTTAAATTACCAAGTTCCTAGTATCTATAGCTATTTTTGGTCCTCTTAGGCTTTTTTTTCATGAAGAATGGTAAGGCACTAAAACACATCTCCATGCTATTAATCTGAAGATTTTAGTAATATTTTTCCAAAAAAAAAAATTGAAAAATTATGCTGCTAATTGCTACTGGTTGTTTCTCTTCCCTAGGGTTTTTGGGTTTGTCTGCATGGCACTTGTACTTTGGTCTCCGGTGGTGATACCCCTGCTCCCTACACTTGTCCAAAGTTGGACAACAAAAGCTCCGAATGTAGTTGCTGAATATGCTTGCATTGTAGGTTTCTATGTGGCCACCACAATCCTTGTCATGTTATGGGGCAAAAGAATTCGAGGATATGAAAATCCAGTTGAACAATATGGTCTTGATCTGACATCACGACCAAGGGTATGAAATTTAGAAAATATTAATTTCTTCAAATGCTTTGCATTTGAACTCTTTGGATAATGATTAAAAACATGCTGTCCATTACTTTGTACTGTCTATGCTGCCATAATATGTCTATGTCATTTTTTGTGATCAGTGGGCATTTGAGAGTTAGGCTAACATATTTCATGTTAAAACCTTAAGCTGCACAAACTGGCTACTTGTAGTTCATTAACACATGTGGGAATCAGTACTCCATGTTCACTGTGTCTTCTATGTATAAATCCTGATTTGTACAACCTTCTTTCTTGCTGGATATGTATTTCCAATACACAAGTGATTAACCTATATTGCAAGTTCCTAGGATCTTGACTTATTAGAGTCATTTGTTTATATATTGCTGTTGTTTTGTTGTTCCTTAAAAACTTCATTTCAATCAACCTCCTCCGTTGGATTTTGAAGTTATATTATTGATCTGCAGATCCATGATTTTCTCAAAGGTTTGGTCGGAGGGATAATGATGGTCATGTCTATACATTCAACAAATGCATTGCTTGGTTATGCAAGGCTTTCTTGGCCATCAGCCCTGCCTTCATCTTCAGCTGGAGCTGCATTGCTGCTTACATCATATGGAAATATGTTAATCCTGGTTATTCGAGGAACTGTGACAGCATTTGGTATTGCTTTGGTGGAAGAGTTGTTGTTCAGGTCCTGGCTCCTCGAGGAAGTTACAACTGACCTTGGTTATCACTGTGCTATCATAATATCCGGCCTTGCATTTTCCTTCGTTCAAAGGTATTCCTGTTATGACCTTGTTTTCATTATCTAATATATACAGAAATCAAAACTAGATGTGATAATCCACAGCATTAATATGTCTATTGCTTGACAGGTCCCTGCATTCGGTGCCAGGTTTCTTTCTTTTGTCGTTAGCCCTTGTTGGAATTAAACAAAGAGCCAACGGTAAACTCGCCGCGCTGATTGGAATACGTACAGGGGTGATGGCGACCAATTTTTTATTACAGACTGGTGGATTCTTGAGATACAGACATGATATACCTTTCTGGCTGATCAGCAATCATCCTTTGCATCCTTTTAACGGAGTTATCGGCCTGAGTCTGGCCCTTTCACTAGCCATTATATTTTTCTCATGGACACCCAACAATAGTTCTTCAAGCATTGTTCAAAAATAGATCGAAAAGAGTCCAATTATACTTTTCTAGTTGCCGATGATCACTGCATGTAGAAGAAGAATATCTAATAGGTGATTGGCTTGAAACTTATCCAGGCTTCAGTTCTTTCAAAGCTTGAGATTTTGCTTAGTCGCTGCAGTGTATATATGAAGAGCTTAAAGCAGCAAGGATTCAACAGGAATGGATTATTAGAGAGAAATCTATGTTTTTGTATATTATATAGCTTAAAAAAAAAAACATCCTCTTGAAAGATGGAACATTTGTACATGCATCCATCATCATGCAACCAATGGAGGTGTAAAATTTTGATAATACTAGAAGAAACAGAGTTTGTACATGACACTAGAAAGGTAAATTTTTGTCCATGTTGTATGTTTTTTTTTTTAATTATTATTATTTGGGAAAAATAAAAATTGTAACAGGCTGCAACAATATTTCAGGTAAATGAATAATATATCACCATGGTTTTCTTCATATATATATATATATATGTATGTATGTATAACATTGGAAATTTCACATAATATATATACACCTTTTAATGTCCTTTTGACCCTCAGTTAAGCTGTATAAATATAACAATTATATGACATATATTATAGTGAATATGATAATTAGTAGCTAATTAGACTTTGAAAAATATTACACTTAAAATATGAAAATTTTATACCGTGTGGTACCTCTTGTCCTTTCTTTCAGGTTGTATGGCAGGGAATTTATTCTTAGGAAATCATTTAAACAACGTAACTAGTGCATTTTCATATCTGTTGCACAAGTAATTTTGATTTGGTACTTTTGTAGCATTTGTAAAAAATATATATATATATATATATAAAAGGGTATAATATTATATAATCCATTAAACATATGACCAGTTGTACGGTCAGGATTGAATAATCTAACTAAGAATCACACTTTAATATAAACCGTTGATCTCTGTCTGGTTTTCTCTTCCACCTCGTGGCCAAACTCTCAGCTCTCACTCTCTCTCTCTCTCTCTCTCTGGAGCTCAGCCATGGCTCTCATCGCTCCTCCAAGCACTATCTCGCCGAAATCTCTCGCCATTTTCGACTCTAAGAATGCTACCAATAAGAAGAAATTCTTTGTTCGCATGGTCTCCAATGGCTACGCAGGGAGAGATGCGTCGTCTAAGAACAAGAAGATCTACAAAAGGTTGGATTCTTGCTTGGTTGTGCCTCCTCCTACCGGAAAGAAGCCCAAGGCTCTAATCAAGTTCCTCGGCGGCGCCTTCATCGGAGCTGCTCCTGAAGTCACTTACAGGTTCGTATTTTGTTTGAATTTCCCATTTTCTGAGTTTTTAGCCATTGATTATCATTTCCATCACTTCAAAGTAGTTTATTTTTTTTAAAAATATATATATATATATATATAATTCATGGTGAAAATTTCTTGTTTTGATAAGATTTCTGAGTGTTTTTCCTATATCTGAACAGCATATGTATGAATTTCGCACAATAGAATTGATGATTGTTTACTGATTTCTTTGTTTTCCTTCTCTTCTATAAATCTCCTTTCTTTGAAATAATTTAGCAAGAAAAGAGTATATATAATTTGTTACAATGGGATCAGCAAAAGCTCTTTTCATGAAAATTTGTTAATTGTTAGTTCTTATGAAATTGAGACAATGTTGCATTGGCTTTGTAGTTATTTGATGGAGCTTTTGGCGAAAGAGGGATATCTAATAGTTTCAGTACCTTATAATGTGACTTTTGATCATGAGAGAGCTGCAAAAGAAGTGCATGAGAGGTTCCATAGCTGCATGGAGATGCTCTTCAGTTCAGGACTTCCATATGCTAATATTTCAGCCAGTGACATGGTGAACTTGCCCCTATACTCTGTTGGTCACAGGTTACCCATTACATCGAACTGAAATTAGAGTCTGCGCATTTAATGTGTATTGAGCTTTATGTGCATTTTCTTGAAGTTAATTGTTAGAATTGGAATGTGCATGTTGTTTGCAGCAATGGTGCACTGCTCCAGTTGCTTGTGGGTTGTTATTTTGCAGAGAAGATACCAAAGGTTTGGACTTGGAGAGATAATTTCTGAAATTGATTTACAGTAATTGATGAGGAAGATAAGAATCATTATTTTTGTTGTTTGGTTTAACTAACAAAAGATTTCTCTGTATCTTATGGAAGGCAAATGCTGTTGTGTCATTCAACAACAGACCAGCTTCAGAAGCTGTGCCTTATTTTGAACAGGTAATTCTTCTTCTCAGGATTGCTAAAAGGAGTTATAGAGCTTGCTTTTGATTCAAGATTAAGCATTCTCTAATTTGTTTGGTGCTATAATGTTTGTTTTTAAATACTTTAGATATCTTTGGTTAATAGTATGTGTTCATTTAACGAGGATTTGTTAAAGATGATAAATCACTTAATGCATTATTTTTTATTGAATTTACTGAAAACTATTTGTAGCTTTTAAATTCAATGATCTAGTAATGTAATACACCATGTGTTGCAGCTAGGTCCTGCTGTTAGCCAAATGATGCCACTTATGGAAGCATCTCCTTTTTACTCCATGGCAAGAGATGTCTCAGGTATCAAGTTGCATTTCTGGTAGATAAGAAACCATCTACTTTATCCTATATCTTTGTATTTGTTATTAAAAAGAGTTAATTGCGTATAACTGCTTCAACACCTGCTTGCTTTTTTACTGCAAGAACTTCCTTGTGTTAAGATCTTTAAATCAAAATTTATCTCTGTTTTTATAAAATTATATATCTGGCCCTTTATAGGCTATTAGCTTGTTAAGTTGATGAAAATTGTCGAATAAACTAGGCCTCCCTTCTGCTCCTTCTTTCTTTGTCACAATTTTGCCTATTCCTCTACAAAAATCAATGGGTGAATGCACAGGCATTTAATCATTATGATGTTTGGGTTGGATTTTAAACATTAATAAGGAAGATTTGGAATGGCAAAGTAGATTTGGAGTTTTTATTTGCGAATGGAAAATTTTTTCGTGATGCTTGAATATCCACAAAACTTGTTGGAAGTGCACACAAGTAATACTAAGTAACATTATTCCTAGAGATAGATGTGCTTGATTTATCCATGGTTACTTACACCTGTTAGAATCAAATGGAGGCTAATGAGATAAATAAGTTAATACTGATAACTTTGAGATGGATTTTCTAGGGAACGCATGGAAGACCCTACTAGATACCACAGGTACACTAGTACAGGAGTATGATCAGGAAATTATGACATCTCTCAATAAGTTTGTAGATCAGCTTCCATCTGTGATGGGTCAGGTCTCTCAAGGTACATCCGAATTCAGGCCAACACCATCAGAAAACCGGCTGTTCTTCAAGCAATCTTATAATGTTCCCCACACACTACTGGTATTCTTTCCTTGACAGTCTTCAGTTTTTTGTAACGAAAAGAGCAAGTCACATGTTCAAAGTTTAATCATGAACATGCTTGACATTTCGTTCTTTCTTTTTTACAGGTTAAATTCAGTAACGATGCGATTGATGAGACAGACACCGTGGAACAAATTCTGAGTCCTCGGGTTGACTCTATAGGTGGCACATTGAAGAAAATTACCTTGTCCGGCAATCATCTCACTCCTTGCTTACAGGTATTTTTCTGAATCATGATCAACACTTTGTTTGAAAATGATGCCATCAATCAGTATTTTAACATAGACATAGACAAGGGAGTATAGAACCTTCAAAGTATCACTTATTTCATTCAATGTTTCTCATCAGTGGTTGATCTATCACATATTGAAGTTGAGAAGATATCACTACACTCTTCTAATGTCACTAAAACATTTGACAACAGCTTGCGTAGCCGAGAACACAGTTTTAAAACGATACGACGCCTGTCGTCTAGTGCAGATATCACTATTTTCATTCAATATTTCTCATTAGTGGTTGATCTACCATGTATTGAAAGTGAGAAGTTATCACTACACTCTTCTAATGCCACTAAAAATATGACTACAGCTTGCATAGCCCATAACACAGTTTGAAAATGATGCGATCTCTGTCTTCTGTCGTAGATGCATCCTTTCTTCTAATTTCTTGAGTTTTCCATGTCACATATCCTTGTATGCTGTTAAATGTTTCATATTCTTTTCTTCGCGTTATTGTGCGTCTCAGAACATTCAGTTCAAAAGCAACATTACTAATCAGTAGTCTAGTATTGATAGGGAGTATATATATATCTGTCAAAGTATCACTCTTTCTTGTAATGTTTCTGTCTCTGGTTGGACATATATTACTACATTCTTCAAATGCCATTGTTATGAGCTATATATAACAAATAATCTCTCTTTCTTCTAATGCTTTTCTCCATCTATGATCTAAATACATCCTGAGATGAAATTTGACAAAAGATGATTGCTGCTAAAAATTTAAAACTGAGTGGAACTTTAAGATAATATTGACATTGTTGTGTGTACTGAACATTTGCAGGACTTGAAATGGGCAGTTGGACATCAATATACTCCAGCAGACGCTCTTGCTCAGAGTCTCAAATCTATTTCACTTAATGACACCAGAGTGCTTGCCAGGACAATATCTGATTGGTTTCAAGATCTCCAGCCATAACTCAAATCTATTTTCATTTTATACACATTACATAGTTTTTGTTATGACATCCGAATTTATATATATATAGAAATTTTACTTTCCCTCAGAAAAACACTCAACCGGTTGACCAAGCACTTGAAAGTTCAAAAACATTCACTAGAATCTATCCAACTTCCAAACTACATACAAATTAAGTACTACAAAAACAGATATAACTATAATACAAATACAAAACATGAAGACAAGAACAATACAAAGGAACATTTGTTCTCAAGCAATGGCTACCTCTACAGTCTTCGGTTTAGACTCAGGTGGTGGTGGGAGCTTCTCGACGGTGACAGTGAGCACACCGTTCTCGCATTTGGCTGTGATGGCGGCTGGATTTGCATCGTCCGGAAGCCGGAATTTTCGCATAAGTTTGATCACTGCCTTCCTTTCCAGGCGCAAGAACTTGCATGATCCTTCTTCTTCTCCTTCCTCTCTTTTTCTTTTCCCATTGCTCTTCACAACCAGCACCTTCTCATCCTCTAATGTCACCTGCCAGTGTTGTGTATATATCAATGAATCACCTACTTGCATTACATACTTTGGAACTGCCAAAAGAACTGTTCATTTGCTAATGTTGTGTGTATGAAAAATATACACAGTTATTATATTCCCACAATACACTTACTTGCACTACTTAGGACAGCCAAAAAGAATTGTTTCATTTGCTAATGTTGAGTCTGAATAACAAAAACAGCTATTATATTCCTACAATACACTTACTGACATCACTCAGGACTTCCAATAACAAATGTTTTCATTTTCTAATGTTGTGCATGAATAATGTACACAGCCATATCACACCTATTTGAATTACTCAAGACTGCTAAAAAGAACTGTTCATTTGCTACTGTTGTGTATGAAGAATGTACACAGTTATTATTACATCTCCCTAATACACCTACTTGCATTACTTGGGACTGCCAAAAAGAACTGTTTTTCATTGGCCAATGTTGTATATGAATCAAGTTATTATATTCCCATGATACACCTACTTGCATTACATAGGAGTAGAACTGCCAAACATTGTTGAGTATAAAATATAAATACAGTATGCAGTTAATATACTCCCATAATACACCTATTTGCATTACTTAGGACTACCAACAATAACTGTTTTCATTTTCTAATGCATACACCCTTGAATTCCCCAAACAACAGGTGCTTCAGTTTGTCCCTGAACAAAGTGGTATTTTACAGTCAGTTCATTACCAAACTATGTCCATCAAAAGACTTCCATTGTGTTCTTGAAATAGCTCATATTGCTACCAAATTTATAAAAGTAGACCTTTTGAATTATATATATCAATTAAACAAGTTTATATATACCAAACTAATGGTATCAATTATCTATACCAAAATCATTAATAAATATCACTTGGCTATAAATAAACTAAGGACAAGCAGACCTTTTGAAGCATATATATCAATTAAACATTCAAATTTATACCATTGAACCAAATCACTATTTTTTCCAGTATTTATATAGAAATGCTCTTCTTTTTATCATTCAAAAGCACGCCTTCCAACTATCATACATATATATATAGACATAATCTCATAGATAAAGATATAGATATATACATTGAAATAATAGTTAAATCAAAGCATAATTTCTCAGCAAATTAGATCATATTTATATCAACTAAACATTAAGACTTCCAAATTCCAATGCCTCCTCAAAGGAGAGGAGAACTCGCATTTCATTCCCAAAATACTTGCAATCTAAACCATTCCCCAAAGAAAAAGGAGGTTTTTTTTTTCTAAATAAAAGCTATGTCTAAATTCGCAATATAATCATAATACAAAGGAGATTCAATTCAATTCAATTCAATTCAATTCAATACCTGGATATCAGATTTAGGAATTCCGGGAACATCGAAGAAGAAAGAGTACGCCTTGGGAGTCTCAAGGATATCAACAGAAGTGCTCCCAAACCCTCCATCACTGGCAGCGATCCTACTTTCAGTTCCGGCCTCACTGTGTCCCCGATGGTTCTCGCGAGCTCGCGGCGGGAACACAATCTTCTCCAGCACTTCCGGGAGGTGAAGCAGCGAGTCAAGCAGCAAGGTCTCGGCCATGGCGCAGAGGTTGGAATCCCTAACGAGCTTGAGATGCAGAGAGGAACGATGGAGCTTCGAATCAATCAATGGAGAAGCGCGAGGGAGAAGAGAGATTAAGAAGACGAGAAGAGAATGTTCGAGAGTTCTCTCTCTTCGCGAAGGATCACGAAAGAAAGGTTTTGCTCTGCGGTGTGGTCACCGCTTTCACTGACTCACACCGGTGACTTTAATCGCTTTAATCCTTGATGGACACGTGGCAGGGTCATGCACCGCCACGTGGATATTTGTTTTATTTATTATTATTTTATTTTTCTAGGGATAAAAGGGGAAAAAGAAAAAGAATATGAAAAAGTATTTTGTTATTTATTTTAGGTGTAAATATGAAGATGGTCCATCTATTTTTTGTTTTTAGCCCTTTTAATCCCTCTAATATAAAATCCATCCTTTCGGTCTTTATATTTGGACATTTTCATCTTTTAGTTGTAAAATCCGTCGTTTTGGTCCTCGTATTTGCACATTTTTATCTTTTTTGGTCCCTCTAATTCATCAATTGAAATGACCAAAAAAACAGATCTGTCAATTAGAGGGACCAAAAAAATAAAAATGTGAAAATATGAGGATCAAAAAGGCAGATTTTATATTAGAGGGACTAAGGAAAACACAAAATAGAGAGACCATTTTAATTATTTGACTTTTTTAATTTAAAAAAAAAACCATAAAAAAAAATCTTGTTAGATAATGATATATATATATAATAGTAGCATTGAATAGCGGCTATTGTATTTGGTTGGTTAGTTCGTTTTATAAAAATATTCTCATTTTGACCGCGAATAAATGGTCTATTGGTTACTCGATCCCCAATAGAACCCTTCATGTGGTGAGAGTTTGAATCTTAAGTAAGGTACATTTTTAGAAATGTGAGTAATAGTTATATGTGAGTGGTTTTTGCACTCATATATATGTGGGTTTTACTCCCACTTGTTCCATCGAGATTTGTGTATGCGCATGTCTTTCTTAGCGGTTAGACCGCTAATTTTTTAAAAAAAATTTCATTTGAGGGTATAAATCAGTTTTCATGACTATACTGTTATGATATGATGATGGGAAAGTTGTGATAAGATCACTGTGCATTCTATTTTATATCGCGCAAATATTTTTAGTATTCTTCATCTTACTATTTGCTCAAATACTATTTATGATTAGTGTTGTTGTTATTGATCCGAATAGATAATTTGTGGTCCATGGATTTAAATCCAATAACTGAAAAATAGAAGTTCTTAAAATTGATAAAAGATTGGCCATATATATATACTTCATTGAATTTTCCTTTGAGGGGCATTATATGTTTTATTTAGACTAATATGTAATAATAATTGAAATTTTTTAAGTACTATAGGTGGCATTTTAATTATCATATTACATAATTCATTTATTGAATAAAAATAATTTTTTTTATTAAAAAATAAAAGTCTTCACTATGGGGTCATCATTTTTTTTCACAAAAGTGACAAATATTAATTAATATCTTAAACATACATAAATTAATGACTCGAGTGTACCGATTAAAAATTGTATTTACGCAAGTTAATACATTGAAGGCACCCTCACCTCATGAGCACGGTAGTAAAGGATATTTGTAAGTTAATTCTTTCAATAAAGATTTGAATGATCACCACTCTGTATGTCATACAAAAGACTTGTATTACTGCTACTAACCACTTAAAACAAATGCCAAATTTCATCAAAATATTTGATTTTATTATTTAAATCTTTTTTATTAATATATTTTATCTTGAAATGAAATGTTTGTTAGGGAAATAAGAGCACTCACGTTAAAGGGATTTTTATACGTTTTGAGTTGCGGGGAAAAAAAAGGATAATATGAGTTGAACAAAATTAGATTTAATTAACATTAATAAAAATAAAATATTTTAAAATTAAAATTTTATATTTTCTAAATATTTAAATATTTAATAACATTAATAATTTTTTAAAAATTTATTGTTAAGTATATATAATAAAATTTTAAATAATCTTTATACCAGGTTGTTTGGTTTTGGAAAACGTATTTATTCTCTAAACCAAACATGAGGTGTTGTATAATATAGGGATCAATATATTTTGTATTATTATTTATTTAAAAGTGATTTTAATTATCACCTTTATGTTTTACAAATATATATGTATATGTACACGCATATATATATATATATATATATATATATATATATATATATATATATATATATATATATGTATGTATGTATGTATAATGTATGTATGTATGTATCATGTATGGATCATATCTCTTGTGACTTGCAACATTGCATGTGGCGCATCATATTTTCTGTATTATTTTTTATTTTTATTTTGTTTCTTGACTGTTGACATGATGTTGCTGCAAGCCTGCAAGATGCCTTCTCTTTTTTTCTTTTTTAAATGAAAGATTAAAAATTTTTAAATTATTTTAAAATTTATATAGTATAATACCCAAATAAACTGTTTATTTTGAAAATATAAAAACTTGTGGTTTATCCACTTTTTCATATAAAAAACTAAAATACACTATATATACCATTATTGCACAATCATAAACAGTAAGTTAAATAATGGCAATACTACTTGTCTATTTCAGCAGTAGTATAAAAAGTAAGATTTTTTTTAATATTTTATTATATAAACATAAATTAATATTCATTTACTTAATCATGCTATGTTTATATATATATATATATATATATATCTGGCATCACTATGATACAAACACGTTGACATAAAATTGTGATTGATTTATGACTCGCCAACTCAAAGTAGCCAATGGGTTGGAGCATGTGGAGGAGATTAATATGCATGCAAATATTTCCTTTTGATTCAATAATTATCAATGATGTTAATTTTTCATGTTTTTCATTGATCAAAATAGTAAGTACATGCCCACAAAAACATAAAGGTTACATAAAGGTTTCTAGAAAGATCAAAAAACTTTTTTTTTTTTCTTCAGTTCAATAATTATCTCAATTTAAAATTTGTTTATCGTTTATTAATTAAGTAATACAAAGCATGAAAATGTCAAAGAAAAATATCTGTTTATTTTAATATTTTAAAATTAATATGAATAAATATATGTATGAATATATATATATATATATATATGATGATATGATAAATATTATTGAGGTTCATGAAGTAATGATAAATTTAAATATAAATACTAATTTATACGTACATGATTTCTTGCATGCTAAGGTGTTCATTTTAGAAAAAAACTTCAAATCGAACTCCAAAATTTACACAAAGTGAGAATATATATATATTGAGATTGGGGATAATAACAGGGTATAAATGGAGAGCTCGGTCAAAAAATAGGAATGAGGAATACCCATTTCTGATTCCTCAATCGGGGAGTAATCTCCTCATTATCTTCCCAACAAAGATTCCATGAAAATCCTTTTATGATAAGCCATCTATAAATTTTAGGTTTTTATAAAAAAAAATTATTTAATGCAAATACACCTATGGAACAATATTCATTACATATAAAACAAATTAGCATATAGAAATTTTTTAAAAAAATAATACTTTAAATGTTTAACCATGCAAAGTAAAATATAAAATTTTAAATTTATATAAATATAATAATATAATTTAATGCATAGAACTCAATTACCTAACAAAACTATTTAATTTATAATTAACTAAAACTTAAAGAACTAATATGTAAATATAATATGGTCCCAAATTTTCTCTTCTTACATGTCCTAAGAAAATCGAATAGATTGATTTGTCCCCGTTTGACATGGAAAAAAAACAGAGAATTTCCATTTTTGTTGAGTTGAGTTCTCGTAGGAATTGGGATTTTTCGCCCCATTATTAAATATTTGCATGACTCTAATTTTTTTAAATGGGCCAAATTTGTCAAATAAATAAATATAAATTAATAAAAATAATAATAATAAAGATTTTGCATGATTTTTATTAAAAAAGAATAGTTAACAACTTGGAAGTCCAATGAATGGGATTTTTTTAAAAATAAATAAATAAATAAGTCCAATGAATGGGATTTTTTTTAAAAAATAAAATAAAATAAATAAATAATTTATTTTGTTTATTTTAATTTAATTAATTAATTATTGGTTTTTGTGGATCGAGGCTTCTCTCTCGTGGAGAGCTCTGTGGCCTTCGTTCTCTCTCTTTCTCTCGGTCCATTTCTATCTGCAAAGAAAGAAAGAAAAAACCCTCATTTTGGTTTGTGTTTCCTTTGGATTCCGATAAAGTTGGGGCCTTTTGGTTGGATCTCGTGGGGAATTGGGGATTTTGGGGGGAATTTTTAATGGAAGGTGGGGGAATGGGGAGGTGAAGGAGGTGTTTGATTGAAGGAGATGCTGTATTTGAAGCAGCCGCAGGGGAGCTTCGGGTTGTGGCGGCGAACGGAGTGCTGATCCGGCGAAGTGGTTTTTATATGCTAAGTTGATCTCGGCCCCGGCTGGTGGCGCAGGATCCGGCTGTGGGGAATGGCTGCTGAGGCGAAGATTGAAGCTGGGTTGGATCCCAAGTGCCGCTACCTCCAGAAGTTCAGGCTTTACGAGACTGGATCCGTGAGTCTAATCTCTATCTTCAATCACTACCTTCCTGAATTTTTCATTTTTTGTATGCTTGGTTTCTCGTTGTTGATTTGAATATGCTGGTTTTGTGAGCGGCCAGAAGATGAGGATTTGAAAGTCTTCAATGATTGGTAAAAGAGTACTTTTGTTTTGGTTGATTATATAGTTCTCTTTGGATATATTGCCTTCTCTGCTCTCGGTGGTATCCAATGCCTCGGCTGTACTTTGGTTTCTCTTTGGTACTTTATACAGGAAACACTGATTAAAAATGTAGGCTATTATATTAGGATTTTAATACTTGGATTCTAAAGTTTGTTGCTAATGATAGAGGAGCACTTGCTGTTACATTCGTGAACCACCTTTTATTAAAATGAACATTCACTTATTGTTGTGTTGTGACGCAGAATTTTTATATGGTCGGAAGGGATAAGAGTAGAACTTTTTGGAGGGTGTTGAAGATTGACAGATTGGAACTATCAGAACCGAACATCCAAGAAGATCCAACAACGTACTCAGAAAGTGAATGTCAGGAGCTGTTGAAGAGAATTCATGAAGGAAACAAGTCTAATGGTGGACTGAAATTTGTTACCAATTGCTATGGAATTGTTGGCAAGTGCAATCTTTGTTCTTATACAGTGCTTCATTGGCATTCTTGTTTGATCTTTAAAGATGGTTAATGATTATTGAATTTCGTTTGCAGGTTTCATCAAGTTCCTTGGTCCTTATTATATGTTGCTTATCACAAGGAGAAGACAAATAGGGACCATCTGTGGCCACATCGTGTATGCTATCACCAAAAGTGAAATGATAGCCCTCCCAAATCATTCAGTGCAATCTTCTACAGATATTGCTAGACATGAGAACAGGTCATCTAGTTATTCTTATTGTAACTAAAATGGCCATGGTAATGATGTAGAGTAAAAAAATTTTCATTCAATACATGTTCCTGAAAAAGAAGAAGAATGGGATAAGTTTTGTGACGTCAAACTTTGTCATTAGTGTTGTTTTGACTACAGTATGGCTCTTGCCTTTTTAACATTGAACATTGTGTATAAAATAATTTTGATCTTAGATGTTTTGTTTGCATGAACTTCACCTGAAAATGGAAGTGACAGGGACTTTGAAATTCTTAGCTTGGATATATTTTATATATTTTGTTAAGGATATTTTGTAATTATAATAACAATATAATCAAGTGACAAAGTGAACTCTGCATATTGTCACTTTTTCTCTTTTTGTACAGATTTTTCTGCAGGCATTTACAGTTTTTGTATTCATGATGCATAGATACAAGAAGCTCCTAAGCACAGTGGATCTTACAAAGGACTTCTTCTTCAGTTACTCATACCATGTAATGCGAAGTCTTCAGAAGAACATGTGTGATAATGAGTCAGGGCAAGTTCTTTATGAAACGATGTTTGTGTGGAATGAATTCTTGACTCGCGGAATCCACAACCATCTCGAGAATACTCATTGGACAGTAGCGTTGGTCTACGGATTCTTTAAGCAGGTCACTTTCCTTTCTTGATTGATAGACTGTAATTCTATTCTTTTTAATATAATTTCAGACAATTTAAATAACTTCCACTCTGATTTTTTAATAGAGCGGTATTTTGATGGATAAAATTTTCCTTTCTGTTTTTTACTGTGAGACCAGCAATTATATTGAAGTGTCTCGGACAAGCTTATTGGATTACTATGTTTACGCTTTTTTGTCTGCTATCCAGGCCAAACTTTCTATCTCTGGAAAGGATTTTTGGTTGACTCTAATTGCTAGGCGCTCACGTCATTATGCTGGGACAAGGTATCATATATATATGATGATTATGATCTTGTGGACAGTTTCAATTATTCATTTGTGTGCCATATCCTAGTATAATAGATTCTAGTGTTAAGATAGGGCAAGCTTGTTTGGTCTACAATTGAACTATCCTAGACGACAGAGTGTTTCACCTTGAACATTGACTTAAAAGCCTTACGTTTGCTATTTTTTTCTTTATGTTATCTTATTTTATTTTATGTTTTTGCTGTATTCTTAGAGACCATGCTTCTTTCTGTATCAGGTATCTAAAGCGTGGTGTAAATGAGAAGGGTAGAGTAGCCAACGATGTTGAGACCGAACAAATTGTCTTTGAAGATACTCATGATGGAATTCCTACACATATAACTTCTGTCGTGCAGAACAGGGGATCTATTCCGCTTTTCTGGTCTCAGGAAACTTCTCGCTTGAATATTAAGCCGGATATCATTTGTGAGCTCTATATATGTGGCAATAATATAACCTTAAAAGTAGGATCTTGAGAATTGAATGCTTACCCAATCACATTTTCTTCCCCTTTCAGTGCAGAAGGACAGAAACTATAAAGCCACTCGACTTCATTTTGAGAATCTTGTTAAGAGATATGGCAACCCAATCATAATTTTGAACTTAATCAAGGTTGGTCTTTTATGTTTACTTGGGGAGATATCATTGTTTTCTTGAATACTTGATCTTTATTTTTATGTTTATTTTGTTATTAAAGGAAAACTATTATTTGAACATAAATTCTGACAGAATTTGATGTCTCCTCTTTAACCTTTTAAATAGACCCACGAAAAGAAACCTCGAGAATCTATCCTCCGTTCAGAATTTGCTAAGGCAATTGATGCCATTAATAAAGATTTATCAGATGAAAATCGTTTGAGATTCTTGCACTGGGATCTTCACAGACACTCTCGGAGGTATTAAAGCTTTTGTTTCTTCTAGCACTAGCATAGCTTGTTTTGCTTCAACAGTAATATGCCTAAATAAATCTAATTTTAAGATTTTTTTTTTTTTTTCAGTAAATCAGCGAGTGTGCTTTCCTTATTGGGCAAGGTTGCAGCTTATGCCTTAAATTTAACAGGCTTCTTTTACTGCCAAATGACACCAGCTGTACAGTTTGATGGTCCTTTGCAGTCAACTCTCATTTTGTGAGTAACATGCATCATGTTCCTTACTATCTTGTATATTTATTGAGCTCCTGATTTGTTACTGCACATGCCCAACTGCTACGTTCTTTTATTGATGTTATGCTGTGCACACTTTCCTGACTATATTTGCAATTTAAAATTAAAGATAATCTTCTGTTAAGGATATTTTATGTGCTGTCCCTTTTTGTCAATTAATATGTATCCGGTTACAATTAGGTAGACTGCTTTGGTTGGAAGCTGTAACCACAAAGGTGTTGCGCTGCTTAACTGAACCTACAGGATTTATATGAATTTTTGTAGCTCATTAGAGTGTCACCTTCTTCTCCTTGGCTGCACCCTTTGAATCTGCTAGTGATCAATTAAAGCTGCATTTTGCCATAAGACGAGACATTGAAGGAGAAGTTTATATTTCCATTACCTTGTATCTCATTTAGGAGAGCCCAGGAGATCTAGATATAGATGTTGATTTCTCCATGCCATCATTCATATGAGGTGAAGCAAGTCCCTGAACCTCATTTGACAAGATCATTTCTTTCTTGCAAAGTTAGTTTGTACTGACATTTTTTCTGATAAATACGCTATCCTTGCATCCACATAGGATATAATGAATCATTGCCACTACCTGTAAAATTTTCTATACTATTTGGTATGCTGTTAGAGTTTCTGGAAGTTTTGAAGTTGTATATTTAATCTGGGTAGAGAGGTGAACTTTCTAAATTTATGAAGAACTTGCGATCAGGACCAAGAATGAATGCTAGACGAATGAAATAGTGACCTGAATTTGTGAAGGAACAGTAAACGATTGAAGGTATGCTGTAAATGCAATCATCTCAGCATGGAGATGAAGCGTCCTACTTAGGAGAGGGTTTACATAGATTACGAGAGGCCAAAGTTTCCAATATCATATTTCCAACTGGAGTAGAGGCACGATCTAATGTCTTCATTTAGTTCTTTGATTATGTGAAAAATTCGAGGTGCCATCATCTGGCTCTTAGTGCTCATAAAACCATGACAATTTTTTTTCCCTCTATGTCATATTCTTGTCTTTTTTTGGAGTTATAATATGGGTATAGGTATTTGAAATTTGTTCATGTCATTGTGCTTCAGGAACGATAATGCTGGTGAATCTTGCAATGAGCTTAGAAAGAACACTTCAAGCAATGCTGATATCTCTACACCTTGGGAAGATCATTTGAAAAATAATGACAGCTCTGTGTGTGAAATGCCAAAAGATAGAGTTGAAAATAATGAAATGGCATTGCCTACACCACCTAAATTCCAAAAAGGTGTTCTGCGCACAAATTGCATTGATTGTTTGGATCGCACAAATGTCGCCCAATTTGCTTATGGCTTGGCTGCTCTTGGCCATCAGCTTCATGCGTTGGGTTTTACAGACGTTCCTAAAATTGATCTAGATTCCCCTTTGGCTGATGACTTGATGAATGTTTACGAGATGATGGGGGACACTCTTGCTTTTCAGTATGGTGGTTCTGCTGCTCACAACAAGGTATATTTATGGATTAGTGCTTTTAGTTGTTACCAATGTTTCTTCTGATTATCTGTTGAAATCAAATGTAGCAAATAATTGGCTTGTCTTGTTATGTGGATACTTTGCTAAATTCCTTTATATCTGCCTTCATATTTGTCTAACCTCACAATATATTACATCTCTGTCTGATTTATTTTGTATATGGTACCAGATTTGGAACTTCTTGACTTTTTTGCATTGTAAGATGGTTAGTTGATGCTTCATGCATATTGCATTAGCCAATGGCTAACCGAAGCCACTAACTTTTGTTGATAATAGCCATCATTCTCAAATCAATCATTAATTATTATTATTATTACTATTCCTTTGGGAATGCATTAAACTGAATCTCTGGTTGAGATGTTAAGGCCTTTTTGTTTTTCTGTGGTACCATTAAAATATGAACTGTGACTACCTTCATGGTGATTGTAGCATTTCTAGATGAAACCTATGGTTCTTTAAAGTGAAATTTGCTGGATCTACTCTCTTGGCCATACCAAGAAGCTAAGAGATGACTATTACGGACTCCATGAGCACAACTCACTTCTTCTTCTTCTTCCTAATACAAGATTTTGGGAGTGCTTTTTATCTGGTAAAATTTGAGAGAACTCCTGGAGTATGAGCCTTATTTGATGCTACCTAAAAGCATTCTTCAAATGATTGGTTTGCCAACCTTTTTTATGCGGCGTGCGATATTAGTTTACTTTTTAAGTAACTAAATTACTTTCTTGGGGATAAGTCATAACCATTGTTGATTTTGTGCAGATATTTTCTGAGAGAAGAGGCCAATGGAAGGCGGCAACCCAATCCCAAGAGTTCTTCAGGACACTTCAACGTTACTACAGCAATGCATACATGGATGCTGAAAAGCAGGATGCAATTAATTTGTAGGTTATCTATTTTTTTATTTTTATTTTTATATTTACAGCTGCAATTAATCAGAGGTGTTGCATTTATCTCTTGAGATTATTTCATTTCCTTTTCATGTACCCATATGTATAAATGCCCTTTAATACTTTATACTGCTCACATGGTATGAGATGCGAGATGGGTTAAATTCTCTAACTTTTGTTATTTTCTAGAAGTCTTTTGAGAATGACATAAATGTTCAGTGGCGTGAAATCAATCCATCAGTATGAATGTATGTTTTTACATACAACTAACAAAATTAGATCGGTTTACTTTATGTGGCATTTTCAGTTATCTGGAACATTATTTTCATGCACAAAAATGAAAACTCCTCTGTTTGCTGACTGGTTTCTTTCATGTTAGTGTCATTTCCATACATGTATCTTTGCAGCTGTTTTTAAAAAATGTTCTTTCCAATCATGCAGGTTCCTGGGTTATTTCCAACCTCAACAAGGCAAGCGTGCTCTTTGGGAACTTGATTCTGATCAAAATTGCAATGTCGGGAGTCGTGCCCATGGTTTTGTTAATCAGTATGCAAGGTATGAATCATCCATTAAACCATCAAGTTTCTACGCAACAAAAGAAATAAAAATCTGTGATTTCTATTACAATTTTTGTTATTCCTTCGTTCTTTGCAATTTATTTTTGAGCATGCTATTTTTACGAACCAAGACGTCCCAACTAAACAAAAACTGTTACTTTTTCCTCAAGATGTACACAACACGACATCTCAAGGTTACTTCATGGATAACAACTCACAGTGAATTCTAGTTTGTACAAATAGCATTACTCGAGTTTGCTGGTTCTTGTTGGTTATGCACAATATTTGTTCGTTCAAATGAATTGGTATCATTTTGGATATTTCATCATGCAGGATACATGAACTTTCTGGTTTATGAATTGTGAAGTTGATCATTCCCCCTTTTCTATCTCAGTCAAAACCATACATGTGAAATTTTTGAAGTTTCAAGTTTCTGTTGAAATATGTTCTAAATACACTATTTTTGTTGGTTTAAATTTGGTATGTATTATTCACAGGGCATTCATCAAAAGATCCCTATCAGACGGAAACATTCTTTGCGAAAGTAATACACCTGTGTCTGCCCGTAATACGGGACAGAAAAAATATCCTACTTCCACTCTGCTTGATAGAAGAACATATCAAACAGGGAGACGAGGAGGAGGGTATTTCTGATTCAGCACCCTGACAAATCAACTTCTGATAGTCATACATCTTATTCCAGGTTTGTTTCCTTGCTTTCTCGTTTCCTAGGTTTGCGCGAAAGAGCACTCTCGATCAAATTGGTTGATGACATTCTGCACAAGAAATAGTCCTCATAAATAATCTTTTCCAAATAATCCTATCCTGTTTTCACTAGTTGTCTGTGTTTTAGCATGTTCATAGTGTTTATTCAGTCGATGAGGTTCAAAGGCCTATATCATGCTGGGAAATTGATCTGTATCTTTTGCTTGTATGAAATAAAGATCCACTCCAACAATACCTGGCAAGGAACTTTTTACATATGATGAACATGGTTATGTCTTCGATCGTTCTGATGAATCAAGTAGCTCAAATTTTCTTGACCTTGATTGGCTTTCATCTTCCGGGAATTCTTGCGATGAAGAAACTTGTGAAAGGTTAAGAGAGTTTCATGACAAGTTCTTAATTTCGATTCGCCAAGACACATCAGTTTTCTGTTCATGATTGTATAAACATAGTGTTTGTTCTTGATTCTTGCAGCAATTCTCTGGTTGAGAACCTCTCTGCAGAAGATGTCATCAAGAAGATAACTCCCGAGAATCCCTGACGATGGTCCATTACCAAGCAAGCTTAGTTCTAGCATCGAGGTTTGTACTCATGTCGAAACATTTCTTTCGTAAAAATGTTTCAACATGAGTTTGCTTTAGTGATTTAATAGTAATACAAACTTCTTCGCAGGAGTGCGAGGTGACGATAGATTCTCAAGTAGGTTATGATGCTGACCGGAATCCGAAGATCACCGGTGAATTCTCTGATAGCTTTGTGCATTGGGTGATTCATGGAGAGGCGCTTTGTCATTGATATTTCATTGCATGTTTTCTGCTGGAGAAATGAGTTCATTCAGTTTTTTATTTTTATTTTTATTTTTATTTTTATTTTATGCCAGTAAATAGTTAAATTTCTTTCCAAGTTATTATGGTCTTTGTTATGTCACCGCAGTTTAACAGTGTAAAAAGTAAATTATATAAGCATATATTTGTTATTATTATTATTATTATTATTAGTTTGCTGCTCATAATTTTGTTATTTTATTATCAAATTTTAATGAAGAGTTAAAATTCAAGCTGAAGACAAATATATATATATATATATATATATATATACAAATGAAAACCTCTCCAATTAATTTAAAGAATTATCCACATGTTCATCATCTAACCATGTTTCCATTCAGTTTTAAAAGTGTTACAATTCTACACTACCAAACAAAACCACTTAGAAAAATTAAATCTTTAAAAAACATTTAAATATGTAAAAATTATATTATACAATGTAATTTAAAGAACAAATACGTATACTTTGAAAAAACCTTAAATTTTTTTCAGAAACATAAACTATATTATAAAAATATATATATATACTTCGTCCAGGCTTTTACAAGGTAAAAATGTATAAAATCCTAAATATCTAATAGACAAGATACATTAACACCATCAATAAATAGGCAAAACAAATTAGAAAATATTTAAACATAAGATCATTAGCAAAGACTTAATTGGATCACAAACAAGCAAGCACTCGACATTGTTCAAAACAGTATCAAAGAAAACTTAAGCATGTTTACTTCTCAGATAATTAATTCCATTTAAGATGATCCTGCAGAAACACAGCAAGAAAAGAATAGCAGCATCATTCATGAAAAAACAAGAGTCAAAATCACAAGTGCAGTGCTCAGTGGCAACCAACAAAAAACTCAGGCTAAAAAGGACTTGATCTAAATGTCTTATGATGGATGATGGCACATCTCTGTTGTAATCCTTCTTATTCCCAACCTGTGGGTGCCGGTGTAGGCGCGTCTGCAGTGTCCCAACCAGCAGGGGTAATACCAACGGCGGCAGCATCGACTGGAGGTGCAGGAGCCACATCCCATCCATCACCAGCTGCAGAACCAATTTTATGGCAGGGATTTAAAGCAAGAAAATCAGAATAAACTTATAAAGCAATGAGAAATTTTTCAACATATGAGTTTGAGGAAGTTTTGTTTAATCATTTTGAGATGAAAAATTCACATAGAACACCATAAATGAAACTAATAGGAAGTGCTGGATTACAACTACTGCAGCTTTACCAGCTATTGTAAAAGTAACTACAGGTGCAATAGGATTAAGTTATTTAAGTGATTCTTACCTACTTGAGGAGCAGCGGTCCATTCAGTCCCTCCGGTGATAGGAAGAACAGGAGGCCTACTAGACCCTACCTCAGCCCCTAACCATTGGTCAGCAGACCATTGATCATTTGGGAGTCCACCTATGTTGCCTGCTGCTTGACCGAAATCAGTGGCAACAGGGGCCTCCTCTTCTTGTTCCTTGGCCTCCTCTGGATCTCTATAGAAGAAAAGGTCTACCTGCATACACCCCAAAGCTTGGTGTCAATGGACTAAAAAAAAAACACAGCTTTCAACTTCCAAATCATGCATAGCATCAGATCACACATGGCAGAAGTAACATAGAGTTAATTAAATACAGTCGCTTACCATCACATCCCACTTGTGTCCTTGAGGAATAGTGCCACGCATTTGCAGAACCATTCTGGCCAACAGCCAGAAAAGGCACCCAATACTGTGTTTCCCCTTGTTATTGGCAGGAATGCCAATATCAACATACCTCATAGGGGAGTCAGTGTCACAGAAAGCAATAGTTGGGATATTGCCAAGAGAAGACTCCTTGATAGGCTACAAGAATTATGGCAAATAATTTCTTATAGATTGATCACAGCATCAAAAGAAGTGACAATTTTGAAGACAAAATGCACACTCACCTGATGATCAGTTCTGGGATCAGTAAGGATAAGGAGACGAGGCTCACTGAAGGATGTTTGGAGCTGGTTAGTGAAGGTACCAGGAGTGTGTCGCCCGGCAATGGGATGCGCACCTGTGTACTGTGCAAACTTCAGCACTGCTCTCTGACCATATGGCCTCGCAGATTGAACAATTATGTCTTGTGGATTCTCAATGGCAACAATAACTCTAGCAGCCAACTGCAATTTTTCCCAGGTTTTACCCAAATTGATAATAAAGATACCTACAAAGTTGACAACAATACAAGATCCTCAGCATTGTTGTGATATCTAATACTACAGTGACATAAGCCATTTGAACAACTTCAATGAGTAGTCTATATTAGAAAGCGTCTCCACAACACATGAAAAAAAAAAACCATTTTGCAACTACCAAAATCAAACTTCAACTATTAAAACCTGAAACAATGGTTAACAAATTATCTATCCTTCACCTTGTTAACATACCCATCCTTCAGACGCATAAACTGAAGAGTCTGGGACATGAATTAAAACACGAAACAAAAAATCATGCATCATACCATCCAATGGAAAGCGAGGTATAGAACAATCCTAAATGGATCAAAATGCCCAAATAACAAAAGGTTAAATAGATTTCTTGGATTTCATTAAAAAAAATCCTATCTTTATTCACAGATATACAACATATTACCTAAATCAATTAATAAACCCAGAAAAGAAGTTAGCATCTCGATATACTCATCAAAATGGAAAGCCAAAGCCATGGAACCATTTCTTCTTAAAATCACTACCACAAAGGGCAACAAACCGAGCCATTCTACGAATCAGAAACACAAGAAATCTGGAATTTAAAAACAAAAGGATTTCGATGCAATACCATCAGAGCGGCGCTTGAAGACGTAACGCTCCATCTGGAAATCACAGTTCTTAGTGCCGAGATGAACATCAGCGGCAAGCATCATCTGAATATCCTGCTCCCTCGTCGTCATCTGCCTCGCCATCGTTGCTCGATCAGAAGCTTGAGATCGAGAACTAGGGTTAGTGTTCACGAAGCGAAGAGAGAGAGATTCGAGAGCAGCCGCGCAAAAGCTCGAAGTGAGGGATTTTATAAGAACTTAAAAACCCTAGCTTTTCCGAAATGACCAAAAACACCCTTACATTGAAGAGAATAACAAAGCTGCCAAAACCACAATGGGCCTTGAGTGATATCTAGGCCGGGCCTTATTTTTGGGTTGGATCTTAAGAATTGGGCTTTGCTTAACTTGTTATGCTGGACCAGTTTGAATACTTTGGAGTGGTCAAATGGGCTTACATTTTAATCACATTAATATGAATTTCATAGTAAAATGAAATTATATATAAATATATATATATATATATATATAATTTTGGAAATTTTTTTGTGATGTTTTTATATGAATTGAAAATGAAAAAAAAATATCCAAGTGATCAAATAAATACAAAATCACTATATACTAACTTTTTTTTATATTCTATTGAATAAAAACTAATTTTTTTTTAATATAATCTAAAATTGTTTACATTGATCCATGAAAAATTGTGATACATAATTCATTATTTAGCATAAATTAGCTATAATATAAAACACCAACAATTTTGTGATTTATCAGTATTGAGTTTTTATGTAAATTATTTTATATCAAAGAATACAAGTGATCAAAAATGAAAGTCCAAAAAAAAGTTTAGTGGACGGCGGCTTTCAATATTTTTTTTCCCACCCATATGTCTCTTTTAAAAACCATAATATAATAATTATTTTTTTTTATTAACATGATAAATCTGTTAAATAAATGGGTTAGGTCAAGTGATCAGCAAGTCAAGTCAAAATTGAGTTATTCTTTACAAAACTCCCAAGACAATCCACCGAACCCATCTTAATCCATTCTTTTTCATTCATAGAATTTTTATGCTTAATTTCAAATATATCATTATCTTAATTGTAATAATAATATTATTATTATATAAAAACTCATAAATCGTTGCCATTAGATAAAAAATACATATAAAATGAAAAAATAAATATATATATATATATATAGATATAAAGGAAACAAACATCAAAGAGAACACTAAGAAAGTAATTAATTAATTAATTAAGTAATTAAGTTTTGTTAAGCAAGTTGGGAATAAAAAAAAGGAGGGATGAAAGAGAAGATGGTCAGCAAATGGTGTCGTTGTTTGCAGAGAGGACTGCAAAACTGGGAGCCATGGCAATGGGCGTATGTGGTTTGGAGGTGGAGTGACGGCGACGAGGTAGCTTCCAGGTAAGGAAGGGCTTCTGGCATCGTTGAAAGTTGAAATCTTTGGTGCTATTTAAGGGCGATCATTGAACTCATCTTTCTCTCATTACATTCAAGTTTTAATTCTCATTCACTGCTCGCTTTGTTGGTTTTGCGTTTGTTTATCTGATTGAGTTCTTTGATTGCGGGTACTGTTCATTTCTTTTGTGAAGAAGATGATATCTTTGTCTTTTTGTGGAAAAAGGTGTCGTTTTTGTGAGGAGAGTGGGTTTTTTGGTTTAGAACTGTGGACAATTTGGGTTGCTTTCTGAAAATGCATTAGGTTTTTAATTCAAGTTTCTCTTTTCTTCCGTTGTGGTGGGGTTTGGTTGTATGTGGTCGGGCATGTGGGTATATGTCTTTTTCCCCCTCATTAATGGAGTGATTTGCTAGAAATTTCAAGGCCATCCACAAATGTTTTCTAGAGTAAAATAGAATTCCTGTCCATATTGGCATTTAGTTGATTTGGGTTTTATCTTGTCAGCATAAAGTTTTTGAGATTATTATATTTGTGACAACCTTGCTGAACTCATAATCTTGTTCTAAATTGGTGTATATATATATTCTTTATTAGATTTATGATATTTGATCAAAGTCAAATGCCTGATTGGAAATTGTTGAGACTTGGAGAATTTGTATTATTCTAGATGTTCCAAGTTTCCGGTGTGATTCAAGTTGCCGGTCAATTTTGCCAAGTCCTTTTTGATGAAGAGCTTTTATAAATGACTCTGGATTTGTGCTTTTAGTTTATTGTCTTATGTTCTGGTTCTGATTTGCAGCTGAGATCTTTTGAGTTTTGCAATGGCTGAGCGAAGGTTGACTCGAATTCACAGTGTCCGGGAACGCCTCGGTGATACTCTGTCAGCTCATCGAAATGAACTGATTGCTCTATTCTCAAGGTATTCCGTGTTTCTTAACTAAATTTCTAAGATTTCAGCAGTAAATATAAGCAAAAAGTTAAGCTTTGTCTGAGATAGCTTGCACAATGTGCAGTTGATTCATGATGGTTGTTTTTGTTAGTATGTGTTAGATCTGGTTGTTCTTATGTGCACTTTTTGTGCTCATGATTTTGCAGGTTTGTTAGCCAGGGAAAGGGTATGCTGCAGCCTCATCAGCTTGTAGCTGAGTTTGAAGCTGCAATCTCTGAGGAGGAGAGGCAAAAGCTGAAGGATGGTGTCCTTGAAGGTGTTCTGAGAGCTGCACAGGTGACTAGTCGGAGCCGTTGCACATTTTATTCCGTAATTGTTCATATTAATTCATTTAGCTGCATCGTTGACCTGATTCAGGAAGCAATTGTCATACCTCCATGGGTGGCTCTTGCTATTCGTCCGAGGCCCGGTGTCTGGGAGTATGTACGTGTGAACGTGAATGAATTGGCAATTGAAGAGTTGACAGTTCCCGAGTACTTGCAGTTTAAGGAACAACTTGTGGATGAAGGGTAGGTTATATCTATATAATTTCAATCCTACTAAAGCTGAGACTCTGTGTAATTTATGTTTTGTTTTTCCTTTCCAGCCACAAGAATAACTATATGCTTGAATTGGACTTTGAGCCATTCAATGCTTCATTTCCTCGCCCTTCACTCTCAAAATCCATCGGTAATGGAGTTCAGTTCCTTAATCGTCATCTTTCTTCGAAATTGTTCCATGACAAAGAAAGCATGCAACCACTACTTGATTTTCTGCGAGCTCACAGCTACAAGGGCACGGTAATCTCTCTATATAATGTTCTTTTTATCCTTGTCTTTTGAAACTTATGAATAAGCACATCCTTTCGTATGTCTTCCATGTGTCTCCCTTTGTTAAGTTCAATTTTCGTTCGGCTTATGCAGGTAATGATGTTAAATGATAAAATACGTAGCCTAAGTGCTCTTCAATCCTCGCTAAGAAAAGCCGGGGAATATCTACTGACTGTGGCCCCAGACACTCCATACTCAGCGTTCAATCACAGGTATTTTTCTAGCCAACAATGCTCACAATGTTCATTTTTTTTGTTTCCATTAATCACCTTAAATGATGTAAACCTGCGTGATGCCTGATAGCAGTCATCATTTTCCCATTTGAATGATACTCAGATTTCAAGAGCTTGGCTTAGAGAAGGGTTGGGGTGATACTGCTCAGCGTGTATATGAAACTATTCAACTATTGCTTGATCTTCTTGAGGCTCCTGATCCATGTACTCTTGAGACTTTCCTAGGAACAATTCCAATGCTTTTCAATGTTGTCATCCTCTCTCCACATGGATACTTTGCCCAAGCTAATGTTTTGGGTTATCCCGACACTGGTGGTCAGGTATATCACGCAAACATGTGACTTTTCGAGGCTTTCATTGACTTCCTCGTTGACCTTTGCTTCTGTTTGCTAAAACCTTGCAGATTGTTTATATTTTGGATCAAGTTCGTGCTTTGGAGCGTGAAATGCTTTTAAGGATAAAGCAACAAGGTCTTGATATCACTCCTCGCATTCTTATTGTAAGTTCCGATTCTCACTTTATAATGTACGTTCGAGAGACAGCCAGCTAACCAGACTTTCTGTACCGGGCTTTAATTCAGGTAACTCGACTACTGCCTGATGCAGTAGGGACTACTTGTGGTGAACACTTAGAGAAGGTTCACGGAACAGAACATACAAGCATCCTTCGGGTTCCATTTAGAAGTGAGAAAGGAATTCTCCGTAAGTGGATCTCACGTTTCGAAGTATGGCCATACCTCGAGACTTTTGCTGCGGTAACTAATGCTATTTTTCTCATTGCCCAAAAGGCATTCAAGAACAATGAGCAAAATATATTATGCTACTGTTTATATATATATTTTTTTTTTCGTTTCCCTATTAGGATGTAGCAATTGAATTAGAGCAAGAATTGCAAGCCACCCCAGATTTGATCATTGGAAATTACAGTGATGGAAATTTAGTTGCATCATTGTTGGCACACCAATTAGGAGTTACTCAGGTTCACTCTTGAACATATTAATCCTCCTGAAATCGGTTTTTAGCATTGCATAGTAACAATGAATCATTCTCATCATCTATGTAGTGTACAATTGCTCATGCCTTGGAGAAAACCAAGTATCCGAAATTCAGATATATACTGGAAAAAGTTTGAGGATCAATATCACTTTTCATGCCAATTTACGGCTGATTTGATAGCAATGAATCACACTGATTTCATCATCACTAGTACTTTTCAAGAGATTGCTGGAAGGTAACTAACTACTTTGCCCAAAGTTCATTGAAGTTGTGAATCTTCTCCTCGTGTTTACTTACATGTTCTAATCCTGTCAGCAAGGACACAGTTGGGCAGTATGAGTCGCACACTGCCTTCACTCTTCCCGACCTCTACCGTGTTGTTCATGGAATCGATGTCTTTGATCCAAAGTTTAACATCGTGTCTCCTGGTGCTGATATGTCTATCTACTTTCCATATTCCGAGGAGGACAAGAGGCTCACTTCTCTCCATCCAGAAATAGAGGAGCTTCTTTACAGCTCAGTTGAGAACAAAGAACACAAGTGAGAAGTCCCTACACTTATCACCTCCCATCCTTGTTCTTACTATAGCATACTAATGGGTTTTTATGACAATGTAGGTTTGTGCTGAAGGACCGAAACAAGCCAATAATCTATTTTCAATGGCAAGGTTGGACCGTGTGAAGAACATAACCGGCCTGGTTGAGTTATACGGCAGAAATGCTCGACTAAAAGAACTAGTAAACCTTGTAGTGGTTGCTGGAGATCATGGAAAAGAATCTAAGGACTTGGAAGAGCAAGAAGAGTTCAAGAAGATGTATAGGCTCATCGACGAGTACAAACTGAATGGCCACATCAGGTGGATTTCTGCACAGATGAACCCGGTTCGCAATGGGGAATTGTACCGATACATAGCCGACACAAGAGGAGCCTTTGTACAGGTAGTTGTTTTACTAAAAAATTGTTTTAAACAGCTTGCGATTGTAATCTTATTTACACTGATTTGTTTTGTTAGCCTGCCTTCTATGAAGCATTTGGTCTCACTGTGGTCGAAGCAATGACTTGCGCCCTCCCCACCTTTGCTACTGTTAATGGAGGGCCTGCAGAAATCATAGTTCATGGTGTTTCTGGATACCATATCGATCCCTATCAAGGAGATAAGGCTGCCGAATTGCTCGTCAGTTTCTTTGAGAAAAGCAAGGAAGACCCCACACAATGGGAGAAGATCTCACAAGGCGGACTTCAACGTATCTATGAAAAGTAAGCTCTTTTTCGTATTCTCTGGATTGTGATGTTACATAGTGAAGCTCATTAATAACTAAACAAGCATACGATGATCGATATAGGTATACATGGAAGCTGTATTCTGAGAGACTGATGACTTTGTCTGGAGTTTATGGTTTCTGGAAGTATGTCTCGAACTTGGAACGTCGTGAGACTCGGCGCTACCTTGAGATGTTTTACGCACTCAAATATCGTGATCTGGTAATCTTCTATTCTTATCTGCTTATTGTTCATGTTTGAGAAATTTTTTTGATTATTTGAGCTGAAAACATTGTTGTTTTGGGTTATGTTTAGGCGAAATCGGTTCCTCTGGCTGTCGATGAGGAGATCAATGCAGATGGTGCTGCAAAATAATTCTGAAGTTTTGAGATTGGGATAAAAGAGATGTTATCTTTTCATGTTCATGTCTTTACTATTTATTATGTAAAAGCATTTGATTCTAAACTTGATTCAGAATGGTTTTCAATGTCTTTTGCAGACAAGATCTTTAATGTTAAGTGTGGTTATTATTTTGGTATGAAATTTTTGTTGATGCTCTTATATAAGAATGAAAATTGAATTAGCAAAAACAATATAAGTGATTATTTTTTATGTATTTGTTTACATAAAAAAATAAAAATAAAGAGGCAGATTAAATTTATGGGGGTGTGTTCTTATATGAGAATAAATATTGAATGAGCTAAAAAAAAAAAATATCAATGTGATTATATATTGCAACAGAGAAGGCAGTTTTGTAAGAGAGTTGCAGACAATTGTTTTATATTAAAGAATTATAACCAAAAAAAAAAAATTTGAAGGGGCATTCCGAGAATTGAACTCGGGACCTCTCGCACCCTAAGCGAGAATCATACCACTAGACCAAATGCCCTTATGTGATGGATTTTCAAAGTAATTTATATATAATCACAGTACAGAAAACAAGAAGAGCATTGCAAACAAGAACCCGGGTTTCATATTATTTGAGACTACATTTGATGCAACATTCTTAATGAGGGAAATTAAGGCCCTAAAAAAGTGGTTCAACACAACTCTTAATACAACCACTGCAATTACAAGTGATAAAGATGATACATGCAGTCTTGCATATGTATTTCTGGACTTTCATTACTGTGCCATCTTCCACAACCTGTTGCATACCTCCAATGGTGGGAGTGTCTTCTCAAATTCAAACTTTTCGACTTTCTTCTTGTCCCTGTCAACAACTACTGCAGCCCGGTGTTAAGGGGAACATCTTTCTTAAGAATTTAAAGATTTTATTTTGGATGGAGAAATTATAAAAAGGATACAGCCGGAAATTTTTGTCTGGTCGTCTAATGTGGGAATAATACTTGTCACTGAAGCACACATAGAGAGCAAATCCCTGAAAGAGAGATTTCAATCATAAAATTGACAACCATGGAAAATTAGTATTCCAAGAAAAGAAACCAATTTGTTACTAATCATCTCCTTCAAGACAAAATATCATTGCATTAACTCATTTATAAAAGAATCACTCATTATCATACTGGCAATGATCAAATAAACTTGAACAAATATAGGAAAGGTATTCAAACTTGTCATTTTATTTACTATGCACCAAACAAAATGATAAGCTATGACTACATGAGACAAATTATTAGAAAAACAACTGATGCAAAAGTTGTGATCCAAATTTATTTTTCATAAAAGCTGCTCATATAACAAATGAAATGTTCTACGGAGAAAAAAAAAATGCCTGCAAGAGGCCTTCTAGGTCAAGGATCTTTATCAGGGCATAAAATTGACTAGGTACCAGAGAACCAACAAGTGATCATAATAAAAGAGTTGAATGTCATGCATATACATACCGAGCTCGTGCAGAATCTTTCTCTTCTTTCTTGATCATTTCTTTTCGCTTTTCAATGGAAACTCTCTGTCGCTCTAGGGCACTAAGCTCATCACTAATTATTGTGCTGAATAATAGACCAATTTAGCTAATTGTAAGATAATAATTTTATACAATGTGTATCCAAGCACAAAAATGACTTAACACTTATCTAAGTTCTTGGCGAAGTAAGCGTTCACTTTGAAGTTTCTCTTCCAGTTCATTCTGAAGATGTTCTTGTTCCGCATCGGCAGTACTTTCAGCTTTTGCCTTCTCTATCTTTCCTTTGCATTCATCAACTCTTTTCTGATAATCTGCAATGTTTAAAATATGAAAAATGATAAAAGGACCATTTGCCTTACTTCATGAATGATCTGGCCTCATGTGGTAGTGTCTCTTAAACTGATCTTCATGTTTCATCAAATATATATCATAAAACAATTCCATGTTTGCTATATCTCATGTCATCACAAAGCCAAACTTCATTTTCCATTCACAACAATGAAAAATAAATATTGTTGAGATGAACATAGATCATTTCAATGCTCAAAGATTCAAAAGCTGATGTACTCTGGGCTAAAATTACTGGCTTTGCTGCTTCAATATATATATATATATATATATTCAAGAACATTGAAATGTATACCTGATGTTGAATCTAAAAAATATTATGATGGCATGCCAAAAAACATAACCTAGTAATAAGCTTGATGTAGGAAATAGCATTTGACATTCCTGAGGATCTAGGGGCTGCCATCTATACTATTGTAGACTTATTTTTTCACAAACAAAGTCATTATTTTAGGACTGTGTACCATTCAATGATAATAAGCTCCATAAAAGAGAATAAATTTCTCTATCTTTATAGGCATGAAGTAATATCACCAGAACAAGAAATCAAAACTACGATAATAAAGAGTCAAAAACTAACCATCTAGTAAGTTTTGAACCTCACGGGAGTCCATCTCGCATGAAGATTGAAGAGTTTTCATGCCTTCCAAAGACTGCATCAAGTTATCACCATCCTTTCTGTTATTTAGTACTCCAATTAAGTCATCTCCAAGTGAAAGCAGTTTCGCAACATCCACTCTCTTTCCCCGATTCTCCATTACAGAACCAAATTCCTAGCAAAGTCTGCTCGGTGGCTAAATCTTCTCCCAACAAGTGAAACACTAATTAAAATCTTCATACTCTACAATCTATATATCTAAATTCAATTGAAAACAAAGGTCTATATAATTCACAGTGCATGAGTAAAAGAAGCTTGTGCAATTTAAGAACTTCAAAATGAATCACATTATTCTGGTGATCTATCAACGGGTAAATAATAATGCTTACATCAAATCAAACACTTATAAGATTTAGCTCATCATCTACATAACCAAATTCAATTCAAAGAGAAGACTACCAAATTGAAATGGATGATAGACAAAGTATCCAAAAGAATTATACTCATGGTTGAAGAAACCAAGAACCATTCTCATTTTTCAGTAAAGAGGAACTATCCAAGCAAAAGAAAATTAAAATGGAGAAAATCACATTAAAAAAAAAAACTTGCTCTTTCATATGTAAAAATGAAGGGTTTCTGAGAATGAAAAATAAGTAAAAACCCAATTTTGAACAGAATCAAGAGAGCATGAGATTTATTAATACAAATTTAAGAACACAAGAAGAGTATTCAAGTTGAATGAAAAAATAAGCTAAACTACAACATTTGAAAATTTCTTCCTGAATATGCGGGGCTTTGGATAACGTGAAAGCATCTCAATTTGAACAAAATCACTAGAGCGTGAGAAGAAAAGAAAATTCATAGAAAATATCAGGAAAAAAAAAAGATTTTCAATTGAAAGGGTTTTGGGAAAGTATGCAAATAATATCTTAAAATTGAGTAAAATCAATACCAACGCGATGAATTAAACAAAATTCAAACATAAAAATTCAAATGTCAGTCCAGATCGAAGATGGAAACAAGTTTATGGACAAAAGAGAAAAACACATAAAGAGAATGGATGAGTAGGGTTTCCCGACCTTGTGCTGAAGACTCTACGGACCTTGAAACGTTTAATGGCAGCGATTCCGAAGAGAGAGCGAGAGCGAGAGAGAGAGAGAGAGAGAGAGGAGGAGGATGGGGATGAATTCGATGGAGGGGTTTCCTTTCAAATTAGAAATGAATTTTTTATTTTTATTTATTGGTTTTTTTAAAAAAAAATAGTTATATATTTTTTTAAAAATGGTTTATTTATTAAAATGGCCCTGTGGCCATCATCCAAATAGCACTTCATTGGATTTTTTTTTATACGTTATTTTTTTTTTATATATATAGATGTGACTAATGCAATAAATAGAAAACATGCGCATAACCTAAAATTAATTGTCCAATCCATACACAGGAATATAGAGATTGAATTATAAATCCACTTTTATACTGGGGCCCTTTATAATATTTTATGCATATAGTTTTTCCGATTTTCTATGCAGAATGTACCTTTGCTCATAATTTATTGGGTTGAATTTCAATTCCTGCGTAGAAGTGACCATTTTATTTAATTACCTGCGCTAGGATGTGCTTTTGTTCACCATATATTGGGTGGATTTCAACCCTCTCTTAGAAATGAACGTTTTATTTAATTACCTGTGTGTGATGTAACTTTGCTAATCATGCATTGGGTGGAATTCCAACCCCTTGCATAGAAGTGAACTGTTTATTTAATTATATATATATAAGGTATTTTTATAATAATGTAATATGATATATATAGACATACAAAGTACAACTACTCTATTACGCTCACAGGCACAAAGAGTCAAAGTATTAAGATGCTTGAAAGATTGATTCACTTTGAGTACTTGAGCTACTCATACTCAAACTTTGACTCGACTCATGATGGAGTTAAGCTCGAATTTTTTTAAATTGAACTTGAGTAGCTTGTAAGTAGTATTGTATTATTTATAACCCCTAATAATAATAATAAATAATATATATTTAAATAGATAGTAAGATTAAATTTAAAAATTAATATTTAAATTAGTTATATAAACAAATAATTTAGGGCTTGAAAAAGAGTTATAGAAATACACTCTCATAATACGATGGAAAGAGCACCTTACAAAGTAAATATTAAAAAAAAAATTTACAACCAAATGAAGAATTAGCACTTCTGCCAAACACCCAATGTGAGAAAGTTGGTGAGACCACCATGAAGAATTAGGACACTAATAAAAGAGACTAAACATAGTCATTAGATGTACCAAACTTTGAATATTTTGTGGGGGAAAAAACTTATTAAATAGAACACAATGTCCCATTAAGAGGAGCTCTAATTTAGTAATTTACATCCCATAACTATTGGTTAAGATAAAATTTATTTTCCTTTTTTCCCCAATGTAATAATTAAAATTTATATTTCATCAAAAAATCATCATCATATAAATAGAGTCAATATTTATTTTGAATTGTACTATACATAATATTTTTAGATATATATATTAATCATTTACAAATATATCATCAAAAATACCTTCTTTTATTAACAACAAATTTTAGTGTTTTGCTCAAGGAAAAAATTATTTTTATTTTTGACAGAATTGATAAATAATAAAATAAAAGACAAATAGAGATAGAAATGTACTAATTAACATAACTTAACTGATTTTTTAAGGACAAAATTCACCCATATATGTAATTTTGGAGTAAAATGAGAGGAGTTTGAAGTGAAAACTTCTCAATCACAATTACGGGTAGTTTTTGAATAAGGGTGGATAAACCACAATTTATTAAAAGAAAGAAGAAGAGCAATGCTAGTACAAAAACAGAGACGACAAAGAAAAACAAACAAAGTAAAGAACTGTAATTCTCACCCGGAGATGAGGGAGAGCAAATGACGGAAGAAGCAAGAGAAAGCAACAAGATAAAAATCAAGCCGTGCAAGTCAACCGTGCGGAGACACAGCTCGCTGTCGAGAAAGGAAGATACTGAATCACTCGACTAGTGCTCGGGCGCTTATATTGCCTGGGTGTGGTCCCGAAGATCCGGAGCTCGGGGAAGCTTAAGGGAGCGCTTAATCTTTTGAATGTCCTCTGCGAGCTTCACTGGTGGGGCTCCGAGTCGCTGAAATCCAAGAAAGAACCAAATTAAGCAGGGTTTTGTAGAGTATTGAGAAGTAGAAGCACAATTTTTGGTTAAAGATGACGGTTGTTGCGCTTCACCAAATATTCCGAGAATGGATCTGGAACAGAGGTCCCGAGGTTTCTGAGTAATGGGTTTAAAGAAGGTATCCAAATGGTCCAGATATTTGAGACTGTGGAAGGTAAAGTTTCGATGATCAACAAACACTGAAAAAGTACCCGGATGCGAGTACAAAAGTAACAATTTAAAAAGGTGATCCATCGATTCGGGAGTTATCGTGACAAAAGTATACACGCTGTCAGCATAGCAAAAAGAATTGCAACCTTTTTGAATAAGTTTTTCAAGAGTAAGAATTTTATTATCCCAAGCCAACCAATGAATAAAGTGATTTTTGCTTGGTGATTTGGTTTTCCGAAATGGGATAGAGTTGAGACGGAGGCCTCCGTCGATTAAAAAGTTGTAGAATGATTTGACTGGAGAAATTTCCATTTTTCTAAAGACCGGGAATATGAGTCTTCGATATCGCTTTGAAACAATCCCGGTAAAGAATTTAATAAAAAGTCGAATTCTTCGATTGTGGTCATTGAAATGAGTTCTACGAGAGTTAAGTATGAGTAAGAAATTGTTTTAAAAAGTAATCCAGGAAAGTAAACAGATCCAAAAAAAGTGATGTCCATCGATTATTGGGAGATTGGCCCTCTAGCCATCTGTCGAACCAGAATAAAGTGTTTTCACCATTACCAACAGACTTGGTTAAACAGGCCCGGAAAGTGGGTAGAATAGTGCTGATTCCAGTTTACTATTCCAGACCGTGTATATTCTCTCTCTCTCTAGAATTAATATTAAACTTTCTCTCTCTAGTACACAAGGTAGTACATTGAAGGATGATATATAAACACACTTTCATCATATCTTGCCAGACCTCTCCATCACACTATATAAAAATCCCACCTTTTTCCCAATTTCTCTTCATTAGCGAAGCTGTGATTACCGAGAATGTGCGGAGGAGCGATAATCTCCGACTATATCCCGCCGGCGAGGTCCCGCCGGCTGGCGGCAGAGATCCTGTGGCCGGATCTCGAGAAGAATAACAAGGCGAGCGGGTTTAAGAGCTGGGAGTGGGAGTTCGATGATGATTTCGAAGCTGATTTCCAGCAGTTCATTGCTGAGCCCGAGGTGAAGGAGAAGGAGAAGAAGGCAATGGGGATTGGAGTAACCAAGCCAATTTCTTCCTTCCAACTCTCTAAAGTTCCATTCTCTCATGGTAGTTGGTGGAAATTAAAAGCAAAGATGTGATTTTTATGGGCTTTTTTCCCCTAATGTTTGATTCGGCTTTACGTTTGGGAGTACTGTGGATTGCTTCTGAATGGAAAGCTTTAAAAGCTTATGATTTTTACTACTGGTTTTTCATATTTATTTGTGAATGCTGTGTTGATCTGCTGTTATTTCACAATATTTTTGAGTTTTATTTATGCTTTTGTTCTCTTGGTATAGTTGGTGGAAATTTGGAGTAAAGTTGTGTTTTTTTTATGGTTCTTCTTTTCCATCTTTTTGTTGTTCCTTTTTAGATCTGCTAGTTGCTTTGATTCTTTTCCGAGTTTTGTTCTTCAGGTTACTTTTAGTTGAGCAAAACTAGGAGATGAGATTCTTATCGCCTTTTGTTTAATGTTTATTCATGAACTCTGTAATAATTCTTGTGATTTCCCAACATTTCAGTGTTCTAGATTTCCACAGATGACCGATAAAAAAAGATCTTTATCAAATGGTGGTTCTGTTCTATGTTTTATATCCTCTGGTTGTTATTTTTGAGAAATCTAAAAATGGGTTTTTTATCCGCCTTCAGCTGAGAAATTTGTTTTTTTTTTTTCTTAGAACTTCAAAAGATTGCAGAACTATGGGAGTTCTTGTAGTTTATATGTTTCTAGGTCTCTTCTATTTCTATTATGAGCTTATAACGAGAAGGACGTTCAAGATATCCTTTTTGATGCATTTATCTTCTCTAATGTTCAGTAACTCATTGCCTTTGTTCTTCTACTTCTTTCTTATGCATATGTGTGTATACTCTTTTCATATAATTGCAAAGATATGGTACTGCATCTCCATGTATAATCTGAGTGCTGTAATCTGATATCTTTTAGTTTTCTACAAGATTGATTCAAGATTTTTGGAAGTGATGTTGGAGTTGTGGATGAGACCGGCTAGTTCTTATTATAGAAATTTAGTCTGCTGATGATCTTTGTGCTAAAACAAAGTTTTGAACTTATACTTTTGTGCTTTATTTCTATTGCAGAGGCAGTGGCTATTCCTCTGAAGCCGAAAAAGTTGGATGAACCTTTGAAGAAGCCTGCTGAAAGAAAGAGGAAGAATCTATACAGGGGAATTCGTCGGCGTCCTTGGGGCAAATGGGCAGCTGAAATCAGAGATCCCCGTAAGGGTTCTCGTGTCTGGCTTGGGACATTCAATACTGCTGAAGAAGCCGCACGGGCTTATGATGCAGAAGCTCGTAAAATCCGAGGTGATAAAGCAAAGGTTAACTTCCCTGAAGAAGCACCCCTGAGCACTGAAAAGTTCACACCAAAAGCAATCCCATCTCAGATGCCAAAACTCGATGGATCTTTCAACTGTGTGAAGAATCCTGTGGATGGCTTGCACTCTACTGAATTCTCTGACCAGAAGTACGAGGTGGCTCAATCAGACTTCCTGAATGCCTACTCTCTGATGAAGCCACAAATGAATGTTCAGTCTGGTTTTAGTTTTGAGCAAGACATAAAGTCCACAGAGATAACACCAGTTTGTGCTGCTAACACAGTTAAAAGCAATGAATCACCGGTCTGTGAAGATGTTAATCCTCATAAGAAACTGAAGAATAATTACGGCGAGGCGGTGCCTGCTGAAGAAAGTACTGAGCTTGAATTCTATATGAAGTTCCTGCAAATGCCTTGCATCGACGGAAACAAGAGTGAGTCTATCGATAACATTTTCAGCAACGTGGCCGCCCCTGAGTATGGAGGAAATGATGTCGATCTTTGGAACTTTGATGACCTGCCGATGATAAGCAGCATTTTCTGAAGAATTTTACTGTCATGCAGCTAGTGTTCTGTACATAAAATTAAAGTTGGTAAAACTTAAAGCTGGAGATGTTTGAATTAGTATTGTTATTGTCTTCTCATTATGTTGTTGTTGTTGTTGTTGTTGTTGTTGTTGTTGTAGAGACTTGTTGAATTCAATGAATAGATGGTTTTTGCTGAACTAGATATCAATGATGGAGTTTAGTATGTGGCTTTGAATTGTATGTTTTTCTTCAACATATCATCAGTGAAACTTAACAGAGACTTTTGAAGATTGTATGTATTATCTCCTAGCATTGAAAGTGATTCAAAGTGGATTGATGTTGCTTTTTTGCTTAACTAAGCATCAATGATAGAGTTTAGCATGTGGCTTTGAATTGCATGTTTTTCTTCAACATATCATCAGTGAAACTTAACTGAGACTTATAAAGATTGTATGTATCATCTCCTAGCATTGAAAGTGATACAAAAGTGGATTGATGTTGCTTTTTGCTGAATTAAGCATCAATGATGAAGTTTAATATGTGCCTTTGAATTGTTTGTTTTTCTTCAACATATCATCAGTGAAACTTAACCGAGACTTTTAAAGATTGTATGTATCATCTCCTAGCATTGAAAGTGATACAAAAGTGGATTGATGTTGCTTTTTGCTGAATTAAGCATCAATGATGAAGTTTAATATGTGCCTTTGAATTGTTTGTTTTTCTTCAACATATCATCAGTGAAACTTAACTGAGACTTTTGAAGATGTAATGTATCATCTCCTAGCATTGAAAGTGGTTCAAAGTGGGTTGCTGCTGATTGTGAAATTGTAAAGCAGGGGACATAGGATCTTTGAATGCATGGTAAAAATTAGGCATGAATTTGGTTTTTGTGTTGAAAATGAGTCAAAAATCTTTTGCTTGTTGATGCAGATTCGATTTAATGCCATGTTTGGCGCAAACCTTCTTTGACCATTTTTTTTTTTTAACACACAAATTTGATTAAAACTTAAAACTACATATTTGACCGTCTCAACTCAAGAGTTTATATTTTATACTCATTCTAATATTGTTCATCCATACTATTTATAGACTAAGTGTGAATCTCATGTGAGAAAAAACTGAGGATTTTTTTACATGGTCTGTGAATCACTGTAACTGATGCATCTCCGTATTTGTTTATCTATGATAATTTTTTTAATTTCTTAAATAAAGGCGCTAGTCACCTATTCGTATACTCACTCTTTTAGTTAAATTTATATTTTGTTAGCGGATAATATTTAATGGTTTAAAACAGATATTTTTCGAAATAAATTTCAATTGAAAACTTTAAAAAAATGAGCATGCATTCCACTCTAAATTAAATTAAGGAAGGTGTGGATAATTTTCCTGATAATTGAGGGTTTAGATATAATTTACAAATTTACAAAGGACTAACAGTAAATATCACCCCGAAAGTTTTAGGCGGGAAACGTGAAAACCAAATGGGCATCTTTTGAAAACGGATCAAAACGCGGCAACTGTGCTCCGATTGAAACCCTAATCTCGATCACGGAAAGGGAGAGAGATCGAGAGATGGCAAAGAGGAGAGATGAAGAGGAGCTGAATGTGGCGAGGAGGGGATTCAAGGACGCGGCCAGGGAGGGGAACCACGAGGAGGAGGCTCGATGGGCCAACGTGCTGGGGGACATCTACAAGCAGCGCGGAGAGTACGTGGAAGCCCTCAAATGGCTTCGGATTGACTATGAGGTCTCTGTGAAGCATCTTCCCTGTAAGCAGCTCCTGCCCACTTGTCAATCCCTTGGAGAGGTCTACCTTCGTCTGGATCAATTCAAAGATGCACTCATTTACCAGGTTGGATTTCTAATGTTAAATTGCGACTTTGATTCATCTTGATATCCGATTACACTGTCTTTTCCCGGATTTTGGTTCAGAATGTCAAAATTTTTTGAGTGATGCAATGCTATTACTTCCACTTGTTTGATGCTGACATACTGTTTCACTGTAGGTGTTTGGGTTTTATTCCAAAGTTAATTGCTTTTGCTCAAATTATTTTGACTCGAATTCTGATAGTGTTTGGTTAATCTACATTTGATGCTTGGGTCCTTTCAGCGAGGGAAAGAAGCTGAGAAACTTTTGGAATAGATTAACTGTGGCACTATTTTAGTTGCTTTCATTGAGGAAAACTTTGATGAGATTGATAAGGATGGGAATTTGCCTGAAATTGAACTATCCTAATATGTTGCTGAATCTTTTAATCTATTTGTAGATGCTGTTGGGTTTAAGCTATCTGTTTTTCATTCAGGGCCTATTTCCCAATTTGTTTTGGGAAGGCCATTATATTTTGTCTACGAAGGATTATGTCTCAAACTGAAATATCATCTGATAATATCCTAGAATTTCCCCCATCCCTCAGTGGATTATGAAAGTCTAGGTGTTTTTTAGTATTCTTTTGCATCTGATGATGCTGCCATCTTGATTTGCAGAAGAAGCACTTAGAGCTTGCAAAGGATTCTGATGACCTTGTTGAGCAACAAAGGGCCAGCACACAGCTTGGTCGGACATACCATGAAATGTTTCTACTCTCTGAAAATGATCATCATGCCATTAGGAACGCAAAGAAATATTTTAAGTCTGCTATGAAACTTGTGGACAAGCTTAGGGAGAATGAGTCGTGTAAAAGATCTACTGTTTTTCTCAAGGAATTTATCGATGCTCATAACAACATTGGTTTGCTTGAACTAGACCTTGATAATTTGGAGGAAGCCGAAAAATTTCTTCTTCAAGGTTTAAAAATCTGTGATGAAGAAGAAATACCTGAGAATGATGATGCTCGGAGCAGGCTTCATCATAATCTTGGAAAACTCTACCTGGAACTTCGTGACTGGGGAAAAGCTAGAGTCCATATTGAGAAAGACATTGTAATTTGTAAGAGAATAGGTCATCCGTTAGGTGAATCAAAAGGGTTTATTAATCTGGGAGAATTACATTACAGAATTCAGAAATATGGTGAGGCAATTCGTTGCTACCAGAAGGCTCTTGATATTGCAAAATTGATGGAGGATGAGGATGCGTTGGTTAGTCAGATCAACCAGAATATAAAGATTGTTAAAGAAGCTGCTCAAGTGTTGGAGGAGTTAGAAAGAGATGAGCAGGAACTTAAAAAACTGATGAGGTCCACCTGTCGTGCACGGGGTACATCAAATGAGAGAAAATGCCTGCTCGAACAGAAAGCTTGCCTGGACAGCCTCATTGATAAATCAAGCACAATATCTGTATGGCCGAAAGTAAGTCTTTAGCTTATGTTGTTAATCCTCTTCTTCTAAGCTTGTATTGTTTCTCTATATCAGCTACGGAAGTCTGATATCTCTCATTTCTTTTGCTCCTTACTGATGGCAATATTGTTCAAGATATTCCTAATCCTTGCTTTCAATGCTACAATTTATTGAGCATGATTTGATTTTGCAATATGCTTGATCATCTTTAGATGGTGAATTGCCAATTTTCTGTGGATGACAAAGTTTTAGCTAAAGAACTTATTCGAAAGAAAACAGTTAAATACTTCTTTGAAAGCAATAGAAGTATATGTAACCATTTTATTTATTGCTGGACAAAGTCTATCATCTCTCATTCATTGTTTATACTGAAATTTGAAGTAGACTATTTTGTAACACCTACACGTGTATTTTTACGTCCTAGCATCGAGAGTTTGCCAAAAGGATCAAGAAAGTAGCCACTGAACTTTGTGACAAGGAAAAGTTAAGTGATTCTTATCTGGCAATTGGAGAATCATACCAAAAGCTCAGAAACTTTAGCAAGGCTCGCAAGTGGTATATGAAAAGTTGGAACATATACAAGTCAATTGGAAACCTTGAGGTAAGTATATATGTGGTTCTTTTACAGTGACATGCTTTATTTACAAGTTACAACTGTGATATCCTCCCCCCATTTGGTTATATCAAGCATCTGTCAACAAATTATGCTCTGTATGTCCTAGAGATCTCTCTAAATAGTCTTTCAAAGCTAGATTCTTATGCTTTATATGGGCAACTAATTCTGGTTCAATAGCAAGTTGTATGTCTATTTTCCAACTTTCTTCATAGCAAGATATGAGCCTGATTTTAGAAATCTAACAAGTTCAGGGACAAGCATTAGCGAAGATTAATATCGGTGAGGTTCTAGACTCTTCTGGTGACTGGGTTGGTGCACTGGAGGCATTTGAGGATGGTTACAGGTAATGCACTGTTTCTCAAAATTTAATGCATTATTTTTTACCCATGTTTCCTTTATGTTTTCTCCAACATAGATTACTATTAAATTCTATTCCAGGCTTGCAATTGAAGGTAAACTTCTGCCAGTTCAGTTGTCAGCTCTTGAAAACATGCATTACAGCCATATGATTAGATTTGACAATCTTGAAGAAGCCAGGTAAATCCATGTACTATAGGCCTCCTTTTGGAAGTTATATGCTTTATCTTTCCTGCAGTAAAACATGGCTACTCCAGGAAATTGCAGCGTGACATTCAGAAGTTAAGGCAGTTACTAAAAGATACTGATGCTTTAAGGAATCGGGGAAGTGATTACTGCTCTGAAACTGACACTGAAGGTGGTGAATATTCAATTTATTCCTCTGATAGTTGTGGCTCACCAGACAGGCATAAAGCTTCTGCAAGTAAAATACATTTGCCAAACCATGTTGAAGAAATTGATGAGAATGCTCCCTTGGTTTCACTTTTGCATGGCAGAAAGAAAAATTCTTTCAATGCCAAAATGCCTCAGAAGACCAATAATTCTTGTATGCCTGAGTCCTCTATCAGACATACAAGCAAGTCTGATGATAATCAGCAAGCAAGCGGTCGTAAGCGTCCGCGTATCATTGTTTCTGATGATGAAAGTGATGAGCCTATTGAATCAGATAGATCTAAAAGGAGGGCTTATGAGAGCCATGTCGGGAACATTGTTGCTTCTGACATTGGTTGGTTTTCTAAACAACTGACTAGTTATTTACTTAAGTATTCAAATTTGTAGGTCATTTTTTCAATTTACTCTTTTATCTATCTTGAATAAGGTGGTATTCTTTAGTGTAGTTGTGAAGATGGAAAATTATTCATTTGTTTGAATCTGCAGATATCAAGCTTGAAGAAACCACTGCAACCAATGCAGTTCAGGTAAACTAAATGCTTCAAAAGTTAGAATCTGCTCAATATTATTATCTAAGCCTATAAACTATTCAGCTCTTGCATGCTCATTCTGTTGATATTGATAGGTAGTATGTGTATCTTGTTTAAACTTTTCAATGTTGTATGGTTTTGGTTGCGTTCCTGATTACTTTAAGCATTTACTGGATCTCAATCATTAAACTTTTTCTATTGCAGGATCTTGCACATCACAATGCTGCTTCTAAGGACGTGCTCAGTTCAAGCATGCCTGTCCAAATCGAAGAAAGTGTTTGTTCCTTCAAATCCAAGAAATCTAATTCCACCGCTGATAATGATGCAGTTTTACCCAACTCAAACAGATCTGCCGCTAGTGGATTAAAATCAGATGGTAATTGTGCTTTTGGCGACTTTCTGGCAAACCAAAAGTATGCTGGTTTCAACTTACCAGAACATGAGAATGATGTAAGTATATTTTGTGATATATTCTTAGTTCCCAACTGCATTTGCTGTTAATGTTGTTAATCTCATGTTCGGTTGTGGGGTGACTTTTTACCGACTAAACACCTAATATTACCCCCACAAACCTTCTTTTACAAAATTTAGTCATTTGAATAAATATATTTAATAACTAATTGTTTAAAAAACATTGCTACTAATAAACACCTATCCTTTATTAGAATTGTAACTTTTTAACCATAAAATATTTATTTTGATCAAATATTAATTAAGTTGAATTTCGGTTATTTTCAATTCAAGTTGTTTTAATTTAATTAATAATAAATTACTTGCTTGGCACTAGTTAATGGTTGTAATATTGTAACTTGTGAACCATGCTTTAGAAGAATATCCATATTCCACTTTATTGCATTTGGTTGTCCATCCTTGGATATTTGTGCTAACTTAGGTTATACAAACACGATATTTGTGATTTCAATAGTATTGTCTGGAACTTTTTTAGTTGAGCTTATCTTTGTACGTATTTCGTTGCTTACTCAGCACATGAACGCCTGTATACTATTCTTATCTATCTGTTTTGAAGTTTGCAATACATGCTAAAATTTAACATATTTTATGTTACACTTCGTTTGCCTCTAACCTGTGAACTTATATTTTCATTGTATACTGTGCAGCAATTTGTTGCATTTAAGATAGGTGATGAAACAATTCAACTTGATGTAAGCTCTTTCATAGATGGTGACGCTTTAGACGTTGAATCACTTAAAGTTGAAATTGCTTGTGTATACTTCCTTCAGCCCTCAGAGGAGAAGAGATCAAAAGGTACCTCCTTCCTTCAAGCTTCTCAAGTCACATACGACGCCATTTTCACTACTTAAAAAGTAACCAATGATATGTTGTTTCTAGACTTCATCGATAACTCACAACCTTAGCATATTTCAAAATAAAAATTTTCACAATTTCAAATTTTGCACCCTACTAGCCTCATACTTACTGTATTTCATTGTTGTAAGGCTTGTTGCCAGTGATTGGACAGTTGAAGTGCTGTGGGAAAGCTTTATGTTCCGCGGACCCAATTGCAGATTTGAGGCATTTTTTATATGAAAAGAATGTCGGGATTGACGTCATTATTACTGGTATGCAATTAGTCATAGCATTGTATTGTTATTTATTCTTCAAAACTTATAAAGTGTCACTTGTTTAGGTTCTAGTGCGTGTTTTAAAGTGATATTCCAATTGATATGATTGGTCGTATCTTTGCTTATGAGTTATGAGAGTTACCACAGCCATCCATGCAGGGGGCATTTTACAAGACATGCTTTAACACAAATGCTAGTAAAATTTATCCTTTCCATGTAGCATGCCGACAAAATTTATCAGCTTTGTTGTTTTGGGTTAATCCTTGCTTTCTTGCAACGGAAAAAACCATTTCATTGCATACACCTGGTGTTTGTTTGAGGATTGTACAAACTAGTAAAATACGGAAGTCACAAATTCCTTTTCTTTTCTCCTGTATTTTATGTTTTAATGTTTCATTATTTTCACCAGTAATCTTCATCTGTAAAATTTTACTTCATATCAAGTTCTTATGTAGTTGTACTTTTTATTATCAAACCATGGCTGTTAGGCTAGCAGCTACTTTGACCTGGCTTATGTCATTATCCTTTCTTACTGGCTCATATTTAGATTTACGTCGAGGTTATAGCACTTTTGTTCTTTCTGTGAAGGATGGGTCCCAAAACGATTGATGAAGTTGTACGCTGATAATTGTCAGGAAAATGTCTGAGGTACCCAATATGAAGTTGCTGAAGAAATTATACAACCTCGAAGTAAATGTCTTATGCTTCATTCTGATTTTCTTTTTCTTTCTCCTTGTCAAGTTTAAGTTATTATTAATCCATGTTTGAAATTTTTTAAACCTGGCCCAAGTGCTCATCTGCTTATTTTGCTTGCTTCTTCTAAACTAGGTTTCAGAGGACGAAATCTTAATATCTGACTGTGCGTTGCAAGACCTATCTATATCACCTTTTCTGACTGCTCTTCAGGTGCACAGAACGGTTGCAGTATTAGACCTTTCTCATAATCTTTTAGGTAACAACTAACAACCATTACTTGTTCCTGAAGTTCAAAAAGTTTTAGATCTATGTTTGCTTAATCCTGTCTGAAAACATTGTTGATACTTATCTATTCAGTAAATTTATTTTACCAAGGGGGAAAAGTCCTTGTTAAAAAATAAAAAAATAAAAAGAGAGGAATCAATTGTCATTTATCATTTCCTGTAAAAATGCCCTTGCAGGAAATGAAACCATGGAGAGACTTCAGCAGATATTTGCTCTATCAAGCCAAAAGTATGGCAGTCTAATCCTAGATTTGCACTGCAATAGGTTTGGCCCAACTGCTTTATTCCAGGTATCTGATTCGTATTCTTGTGTTCTTTGCTTTAATGGTCTTTTGCAAGATCTGATTACTCTGCATGAAGCTGTGTTGGCTAATTTCTCAATTTGCTTAAATCTACAGATTTGCGAATGCCCCGTCATTGTTGCTCGACTGGAAGTGCTCAATCTATCTCAAAACCGACTTACAGATGCATGCAGTTCTTACCTCTGTGCTATACTGGAAAACTGCAAAGGTATGTTCACTATCAAATGCAGTTTCTAATAGATTTTCAAGGCAAGCCATATATGATGTGGATTTGTGTGGTTTTACAGCACTTTATAATTTAAACATAGAGGCATGTTCAATCACATCTAGAACTATTCAGAAGATAGCCGATACATTGCATGAAGGGTTGGTCCTATCACATCTCTCAATAGGTATCTATCAGAAGAAAAAAAAGACATATTATTCATTCATTGTGATATATCTGCTTAAAAATTTGAATTGATATAACAGGAAAAAATTATCCCATCTCTGGAAATGCAATGGCTAATCTTTTAGTGAAACTGGCATCCTTGAAAAGGTAACCTCCCTCTTAAAAGTCTTTGATCTTTCAGAAAACTCCAAAAGAAATAAGAAAGAACAATTAACCTTTGCAAGTTACCATGTAAACACAAGTTCTTGCTTTGTAGATTTTCGGAACTAAGTCTTGCCGGTATCAAACTAAACAAGGCTATGGTTGATGGCCTTTGTGAACTGGCTAGATCATCAAGTATGTCGTCATTGTCACTTGGAGGAACACAAATTGGAGTTGTAAGTGACTCTTCTTTACCTTTCAAATGACGATGAACAGCCTATATAAACAAACTATACAATATGATGCAGGAAGGAGCAATAAAACTAACAGGAGCATTATCTAGCAGACCTCAAGAGTTGGTGAAGTTAGATCTATCATGTTGTGGACTGACATCTCCCGGTATAACTCAGATATGCGCAAACATAGCTTCGATTGGCAGTGTCACTGAACTGAACCTTAATGGGAGCTCAATAGGCAGCGAGGTTTGTCATTTCTTCTGTATGTCTCATTAGAAAATATTACAATCATGCATTTAAAAAAAAGTCTTTTCCTTGTCTATTGAATTCTAAACCTTTCGATTTCTTATGTCTTTGTTTTGTATTTCCTTGTGAATCAGTGTTGTGATGCACTGGCAGCAATACTGATGGATCAGCAATGTAGTCTAAAATGTCTGGCCTTAAACAAATGTAATCTAGGACTTGCAGGAGTAGTACAAATAATTCAAGTTCTCTCAGGTCCATTCATCTTTCACTTTTCACCCAAATTCATCAAAGTTAAACACCATAAAATTTCCCACAAATCTCATGATATTTTCCTGTTTTCTTTTTCCAGGAAATGATTCACTTGAAGAACTCCATTTGGCTGACAATGCTGCTGTACCATCAGAAAGAATTATACAATTTGATTTAACACCAACACGCCCAAAATCAAATGCTGCAGCTCCAGAGCCAGAATGCAAAATGAATACAGAAGCTGAGGCGCTGGAAGTGGCTGATAGTGAAGATGAAGACATGAAAAGACCTGCATTTTCTGGGCAAGATGGTAGTTGTGCTAGTTCTTGTCAAAAGAACTCATTTACATGCTGCCAACTTATCCAAGACCTATCTTCTGCAATCTGTTTGGCCACTCAACTGCAGTCACTTGACCTCAGTAAAAACCGGTTTTCCGGTGAAGTTATCGACGCATTATATACTTCTTGGTCGAGTTCCCGGGCAGGTTTACAATCTCAAAAACATATTGTTGCTAAAGATCACATCGTCCATTTCTTCACAGAGGGAAAGAAGTGCTGTGGAATTAAGCCATGCTGCAAGAGAGATTAATTAATAGATGACATTGTGACAGGTATATTCTTCGGTAATAATATAATTCTCTTCTCATTTGGTGTTTATGTATCACATGCAAGGCAAACATCCTGCTATCTGTGCATGAGGAGGAGCACACGCGTGGTTGGCTTCACTGTCTCTTGATATATTATTATTATTATTATTTAATCTTTTTTCTTATCAACTTTGGACAGGTTGTGTAGACAGACAATGAGACTGATGTTTCTGACACTCTTTCCTAGCACCAATACAAATATATAAATAATGTATAATATTTCTTTGGCAAGGGTTCAGTTCAGTAGAACTAAAGAGTAAAGAGTCCTATAATGTCATGTGTGGTTGCTGTCTTGCTGATGAGGACATTTCCCTCCAATTTTTTTCCCACAAAGAATCTTTTCAAATTAAAAAAACAAAAAAAACCAGCTAAAGAACAAACATCACATGCAAGAGCGTCAGTTAAAACTTCTCATAAGATTTAAAACTGTGTCCAATAAATACAAAAAAAAAAAAAATGAAAACAAGCATGCAAAATACAAAACAAAACCACATCCATGTTTTTCTCCATCACACCACTCATTCCTTCTCTTCTCTCAAAACTCCATTGATTCTACACACAAAGGTTTCAACCTTACATGTAAGTTAAAAGCTTAAAAAAACACAAACTACTTCAACATCCCAAGTTGAACAACAAAAACATATACATCAATAAACACAAACAAAACAAAGTTCAAAATCACAGAGGTGTCTGAACAGTAACAACAATTGGACTCTTAACAGAATGCCGGCCATCTGACCAAGTCAAGCTACCGGAGCTCACTCTCGAGCTCCCGGCCTGCAATTCCTCCTCCTTCAAATTCACCTCCACCCTTACCAAAAAGCTCAACTTCTGTCCATTCCTTCTAAAAACCAATTCTTTCGGGTCAACAATAAATCCATCCCCTTCGATTTCCGCCTTGTAAACCGCCGCACCACCACCTACATTTGTCACCGTTCTAATAAAATGAGTAGATCTCCTCTTTTTCTTTGCACCATCAATCATAAACACCGATGTCATCGACGGATAATTAAGGTTTCCGGCATGGCCCGGCTCTTCGAGCACCTCGACAATCCGCAGACCGTCTAGTGATGGTCTTGATACTATCTGAAGTATAATTCAGATTGCACAAGAAGTTTATATAATCAGTTGCGGTCAAGTCATAGATTAGTCCAGGGTCCATTGCACGCTGTGGATCAACATGGCCGGCGCCGTAATCGAACACGGTGGAGGAGTTGCCGGAGGATTCGTCTAGCATTGTCTTGTCTCGGTTGTCTTTGGTGTAGGCTGTGGTCATCAATGCTGATCTGATTGCTGCCGGAGACCACTCTGGATGTGCGGCTTTGAGGAGTGCGGCGAGGCCGGAGACGTGTGGGCAAGCCATTGAGGTGCCGGAGAGGATGTTGAATTCCGTTTGGCGGTGATCGGAGGGGATTCCGGCGGGTCCGATGTTGTCGGGCCAGGCGGCGAGGATGTTGAGGCCTGGGGCGATGATGTCGGGTTTGAGGATGTCTGGAGATTGGGGATTGGGGCCGCGGGCGGAGAAGGCGGCGACGACGGGGGCGGGGTGGACGCCGAGACGAGTGCCGTGGAAGACGATGGTGGCCATTGCTGGGGAGGAAGGGGTTGAGGAGGTGATGTATTTGCGGATGATTTCACCGGAGGTTGCGCCGACGGCGGTGGCTGGGAGGACGTGGCAATCAGCAACGAGACCCTCGCCGTCGAAGACGCCGTTGGCGAGGATCATACCGATGCCGCCAGCTTTGCGGACGACCTCGCCCTTGGCGGCGCGGGAGTTGACTCCGCGGTCGCAAACGACGATTTTGCCGGCGGTGGAACTAGGGTTTAAGGAGCCTTCTAAGCAGAGGGAGGACGAGTAGCCGTCGCCGGCAGCGGAGGAGTAGACGAGGGGAAAGAAGCGGCCGTGTGGGAGATCGGGGCCACCGTAGACGCTGACCCCCGGAACGGTGCGGCCGTCGGCTAGGCGTACGTCGGCGGGGAAGTCGCGGTCGAGGGATCCAGCGCCGACGGTGGTTAGCCAAGGGGCGACGTTGGTGACGGAAAGAGGAGCTGGGCCACCGTTCCCGGCGGAGGCGGAGACGAAGATGCCGTGCTCGGCGGAGGTAAACGCAGCGACCGCGATCGCGTCGAGGTGGTAAGGGACAACGGCGCCGCCGACTGATAGGGAGATGACGTCAGCACCGTCGGCGAGAGCAGCGTCGAAAGCGGCGAGGATATCGGAGTCGAAGCAACCGGCAGCCCAACAGACCTTGTAGACGGCGAGGCGAGCCTTGGGGGCCATTCCGGCGGCGAGGCCCTTGGCGTAGCCAAGGGACGAGGCCGGGAAGGCGTAGCGACCGGCGGCGATGGACGCGGTGTGAGTGCCGTGACCATCGGTGTCACGAGGTGAGCGGATCTCCGCCGACTCGTTCATGCGGCCGGTGGCAGACTCGTAACCGCCGGAGAAGAAGCGCGCGCCGACGAGCTTGCGATTGCAGCGGATTCCAGCGTCGCAGGAGCCACGCCACTTGGCGGGGACCGGGCCGAGGCCGGAGTCGGAGAAGGAACGGCGTTCAGGCCAGATTCCGGTGTCAATGACGGCGATGACGAGATCAGAGCCGAAGTCGGATTCGGAGAGGAGGCTACCAGTGGAGGGGGAGGGATGGTGGCTTTGATGATGGCCGGAGAGGCCAAGGAACTCCGGCGAGCGGGTGGTGGAGGGGTGGCGGATGAGCTCGGGGAGAAGAGAGATGACACCAGGAAGCGATGCGAAGGAAGCAGCGGCAGAGGAGGAGAGACGGGCAGAGAAGCCATGGAAGACAGTGGAGTAGGTGTGGATGATGTCGGCGCCGGCGCTGGCGTCGGAGGCGGTGATGGAGAGAAGGGAGGTTTCGTACCAGAGACGATGAGAAGGGAAAATGGACGGCTTAGATTCGTGATCCATGTGGATGATATATGTACGGAGATCATCATGACCGTTGATGGAGGGAGGATCAACGGCGGAGATGAGAGGAGAATGGAAGAAGAAGAAGAAGAAGAAGAAGAGGATGGTGATAAGTATAGAGAGAAGCATTAGATTTTGGAAGGAGTGATGGAATGAATGGGAGGGAGATGTTGGTGAAGTAGTAATAATATTATGAGTGATGTGGTGTTTGTGTTTGAGTACTTGATGACGTGGATTTGGAGATTGTGTGATTAATTTTTAAATAATTAATTTAATTAAAAAGTTAAGTAAAGGAAAAAAAAAGGATTTTTTTTATTATTATTATTTTAAAATTTTGGGAAAATGTCACGTGAGAGTGATGATGTGTACATTTTAAATTGGAACTGGGAGATTTAAAATAATTTGGGATGGATTGAAAGGGAATATGTCGCGTGCTTGTTTGAAACTTTGAAAACGGAAAGGGATGGGTCAGGATTCAGACGGTTTTTTTCCTTTTCTTTTATTTTTATTTATTTTATTTTAAATTATATATTTATTTATGTTTTAAAAGAAAAGACAAAGTAGAAATCAGAGATCGGTGATCATTGCTTAGTTTGATTGGCCACAATTCAATGACATCCGGTCGGTGTTGTCTCTTTTGTTTTTTTGTTTTTTTATTTATTTATATATTTATTCACTCTTATTGTTATTATTATTATTTAAAATGTTCATGAAATGTCAATCATTGAATAGCTCAATGATATGACATCAAAATGTAAAGGGGAGATCATGGGTTCAAATCTCTCCTCAAACAGTACTGTTTTTCCGTACTGTTCACCCGGAATTACTATACTATTTTTATACTGTATATCCAGGTTCCAGTACTGTTTAGTACTGTTTATATTTTAAAAAAAAAATGTGTTTGTCATCTATTATTAAAAAAAAAAAATGTTCATGAAATCCACCAAATAATTTTGACCTTGATATTAATATTTGTTTTCTGAGAGCTAGAGAAATTAACTAAAAATTATAAGAATTACAAATCAGAATTTAAAAATAATAATTTAATTAAAATATATACACCCACGCTATCCACCCTTCATCATTTTGAAGGTAATTCAATTCAGCCTCTTACAATAAATATAACCTTTAACATATATTAACGATTTTTTTTATAAAAAATGCCAAACACCGTCAAAAACAAATAAGTAGAGAAATTTACTAATTACAGTGATTTAATGATCTCTTAAATATTTATTATATGGAATAAACAACAACATGAAACAACAAAAGCGAACCATATAAATAGTGTATAAACAGTATTATCACAATCATGTGCTGGGTTGGATCCCTCATCTGCCCATATATTGTCAAGTGCTTTGCCTAAGCTTAAATTTCAACTCCTGGGTTTTGCCACTACACTAAGCAAGTGTTTGGCTTAAAGGAGAAAAAAAAAAAAGTTAGAAATGGATTGAAAAAGTTTGATAAAATTGGAAAAAAGAATATCAAGTAGCTGAACTCTTTAAATCTTTAGTTTGGTACTCTAAAATTGAAATTGATGATAAACAGGAGAGTGACAATACCTGAATGGCCCACATTGAAGCATATTAGAAATATCAAAAGCAAAAGCACTCACCAAACTTTTAAAAGTGAGAAAAATAAGAACAGTTTACGGAACAAATGAAGAATAATAATAAAAAAAAACTATTGATGTTAAGCATCGTGCACAATTCACAAGAGAAGTACCTTTCAAGAAGAGAAGAAAGAATCTACTTTAATTTCTAAAGCTATCAAAAACTGTTCATCTACAAGCTTTTTCCTTCTTTTGTGTTTGATGATCACATAAAGTTGAGAATAAAATGTTTTAGCAAACATCACTATACTTTGTTAATTCAAATGCTAATCAAGAACGAAACTAAACACCACAAACAATAAATAACAAGGCATGTGGTAATAATGTATTAAATCTTGTAGTTTGTCCTGGGTATTGATTTTCACAGTTGCAATATGTACCTTTGATCCATATATCTTCATCAAATTGCTGACAGCTTGGACCAAAGACAAAATCATAAAAAAAAGTAAAAGTTTTTAAGACAATTTTGGCTTTGTCTAGAAAACATGATGATAAATGATTCAATTTGTTAAATTGAAACCCCAAAGAGTTTAGTAATAAAATTAAGGTAAACTACCTGGTTCAAAAAGCAAAGTTTTCTAAAATTGATCTTCAAAAGATAGAAAGACTTATTTTTTACACATCTGCTGAAGAAGGATGGGTGAGGATAGAAGAGGCCAAAGAGAGAAATCCAAGAGAAGAAAAGAGGCAAAAATAAAGCAGCAAAAGGCAGAGGCATGGGACAGTAGATTACTTGGAGAGAGGAGATGAAAATTGTAGGAAAGAGGAGTAGGTGCAGTCACATGCAATTATTGGATTACCCTTTAATAGCACTGATGGTCCTTCAATGTGTTCAAACTTCAAACCGTTCTTATAGATAAAACAGGAACCATGTCAGATAAAAATGAGGAAAGAAAAAAAGGGAGTAATTTTCAAATACATAGTACAAGGATTGAGTTCTAATCTACATTAACACACACACACACACACATTTATATATAACAACACAAAAGTTTTGACACCACTAGTGTTGTTCTTTCTATCCACTTAGTATTCTAATTCTTAACTAAACTGTTCCTTATTTGATTTAATACTTGGTATTACTTTGCCAAAACTCTGCAATTAGTCAATGAAATGCCAATATGTTCATTTTAATGCAAAAAGTCATATTGGTCACTGGAATATACCAAAACATGTGCATTCAAATTGTTCTGTTTATCATCTTTGATAATGTGACAATTTGTCCATCTACTTCATTATCTGTGAAGCTAAGATGTCAGTTAATGTGGCAGTGAGCTGTCATCCCTTGCCAGATCACCTTATTCTTGTAAAATAATCACAGTGTGCTAGCTGAGGTGGTAACTTGTTAGTGATAATGTGTAAGTGCCATGCCCATTGACAAGTGATTCAATTGTGGGAATCAAAGATAATGGAGGAAGGTACCTGATACTGAGAAGATCTAAAGCAATGCATCTAATAAGAATCTGAATACATGGCCCCCGAAGCTTTGCCAGTATGGACTACTCGCTAGGTGGAATCCACATCAGTCCCTATCAATCTCATCATATAAATGCAACAAAGATAAGAGAGATTTGACTACAATTATTGATAATATAGTTCACTAATTTTCATGTGCTAAATGGAAAAGGAAACTAACATGTTAGCATTCAATTGTGATGGTTGCCCCTAACTGCTTCTCTGCACATGATGTTAAAAAAAATAATAAAAATTTGGTTCTAATGAGTCATTTCCACCTCCCATATCCTTCTTCAGATCCTACTGCTTTTAAGGAGAGTCCTACACATAATAATGGTGACCACTGCCCACCAATATCTTCTGGTTTCCAGGAAGACCCACATGTCAAGCTATTTAAGAAGGTTCACAAATATCTAGGCTTTGTTTATCTTTGTGGATCATGGTTCATGGAAAGTACATTTGTTTTTCCAACTAGTTCATTTATTCATCTTTTTTTTTTATTGCATTAATCTAAAGAAGAACATCTTCTTATTCTACAATTCTATAATTAGAGTGTAATGTAGAACTCATCTTCAACTTCAATTCATCATGATATATATATATATATATATATATATATATTATAAACAAATATTTTTAATGAATGCTCATCGTAGAATTTCACCAGTAGCAAAGACATTACTTATAAGAACTTTCTAGACATTATCAGAAGCAATCAGCAACATCAGAAGTACCGCCCATGTGGTATCAGAAGCAGTACCACGATCAAGTATTATTCCACCAACTGGAGTATTTTTGGACCGTCTGATCGAATCGATCCCTGCCGCTCATTCAACTCTTAGTAACCCTATAAATACCCTCATTTTGTATACTTTGAGATATAGAAAAGAGAAGAGAAAGAAAAGAGAGAAATAAAAGAAGAAAGAAGCAAGGTCTAATTCTTCGTGGGTTTTTGGGTGTTTGGTAAATACTCTAGCTCTCTATTCTTATTACTATCTTTACATTTATAACATATATATTCTTAACACGTTATCAAGCATTTAATTTGCTCATATGATTTTTAATTTTCTTTGACTCATCTAATATATATATTATATATGTGGAATCCATTTCTAACATCGAATGCAGGGAAGGATCGATGAGTAATATAATACTAGCAAAACCATACATTTTATTCAATCAACAATACATAACATTTTTCTTAGAAGCATACATAAAAAAACATACAAAGATTAAAGCCACTAAGGCTAATATTACCATTACTTTTTAAAATAAACAAGAAAAATAATAATATTATTATTACAATGAGGTTTACTATCAAATCCAAATCTTCCGTATAATCTTCCCTAAGTCCGCCATGGTAAGCCCTCGGATCCCTGAATCGTAAAAACTCCACCGCGAACCTCCGACCCTTTCTCTCTCCGCCGCCCGTCCTCTCTTCCCCGCCGGCCTCCTCCGCACCGGTTTTTTTCGGATTTCTCACGTACCGGCCTTTCTTCGCCGGCCCCTACTTTCTTCTCTCCCTTATCTTTACTTCTTCTTCCATTTTAACTTATAATCACTTTCAAACAAATTTTTAATTCCCAATGCCGCAATAATCAGTAGCTGTATGAACAAGATCAGTATACATGAACAAGATCTGTGATATATGAATAGTATCATACATGAACAGTAGACCGTGATACATGAACAATGATAGATGCTTTTATGTTTTATTCAGTACTCTCTATTCTAATTACATGTTGTATTATTATTTTGAAGAGAAAATGGCAAATATTGCAAAAAGAGAATTTGAGGCCCTTCAAATCTCTGGGAGCAATTATATATCCCGGAGCCCTCGATATCAAGCTCCATCCGAAAAGCAAGAAACCCCGAGTAAAACTATCGAGGCTAATAACAATGAGCCTAGTGATAATAAGGCAAAGGCCTTAATATTTATAAGGCATCATATCGATGATGGGAGTCAAGAATGAATACTGACTATTGAGGATCCACAGGAATTGTGGTTATCCCCGAAAGAGAGATTTGAACATCTCGGGAATGGTCTACTTTCGCCCAAAGCACGCAAACGATTGGTCAAGCCTCGTGTTTCAAGATTTTAAAAGGTGCAAGAATATAATTCCCGAGCTATTTAAAATTGTTTTCGAGATTTGCCTCTGCTGGAGAAAACAAAGTGATGTAAGGAATGATGCTCGAGAAAACATTTACAACATTTTCACTCATCTAAAATGTTATATTACAACAACAATATAGAAAAGAATTTTTACAAAAATTCTCCCGAATTAATTTCGTCTCCTCAGGGCGGAGCAAAACAATGAATCGTTGATGCAGTAATCATCAATCTCGACCATCCGGATCAGCACCACCGCTGTAAATTAATTTTGGGGCAAAAGAAGATGGCGTGGTCGCTGTCGCTAGTTTTTAAAAACCGCGGTGGACGAGGAAATTATGGTGGTCGAGGACTCACGCTGGGTCGTGGGGGATGAAATAATATCGGACCACGCGATAATAGAATCGATGTACATCAATGTAAGCAACAAAAGCCACAAGACGGGGTTAGAGACAAAGAAAGATACATGCTATCGTCATGGGGCCCTCGAAGGTCATCGGGTCCGTAATTTGCAGGACTCCCAAAAACATTTTGTCCATCTTTACCAAGAATCACTTAAAAAAATAAGAAAGGTAAAAGATATTGAGACAAATTTTTGCCGACAACCCCATAGTTGATCCAATCGAGGATAATTCCATAAATAATTTAAATGTAAACTCGAAAAATACATATTTAGATACGCCGATTTCCTTATGTACTAGTTTGTAATATGTCTTTATGTTTTTATTAAATTATGTTTTTTTCTTCCGCTTTTGTTAGAATATGGTCGATGATGAATGCATTATCGATCATGGGACAACGCATACTATTTTGACAAGAAAAATATATTTTATATCCTTATCAATGAGAAAGGCATGTATAGCCACAATAGCAGGGTCATCGGACCGGTCAAGGTTCTCGGAGAAGCAAGATTGATGTCGCTAAATGGGACATCCTTGCAGATGAAAAATGCTCTCTATTCCCCTAAGTCTAGGAGGAACCTTTTTAAGCTTTAAAGATATACGCTCATAAATGGATATCATTTAGAGACGGTTGATAAGGAAGGAAAAGAATATCTTTATATTACACATAGTCATTTCACGCCAAAAACGCAGTACTTGAAAGCTTTCTCAGATATCCTCGTGGATTATATTTTTACACGTATCAGTGATGGAATCACATACGGTGATTAACCCCTAAGGTTAATGACCCGTAGATATTTAAAATATGGCACGAAAGACTTGGACATCCCGAGCGCTATTATGTCGTACCGGATTATTACTAGTTCTCATGGACACCTCACCCAAGGATTATAAAATCCTAACACATAATGAATACGCATGTTCAAAGATGCTCAATGGAAAGCTTAATAACCGCACCTTCTATAACAAAGCGTGATCGTGAATCTCCTAAATTTTTGTAGAAAGAATACAAGGAGACATTTGTGGACCAATATATCCATCATGTGGACCATTTAGGTATTTTTATAGTTTTAATCGACGATCGACTAGATGGTCCCATGTTTCACTCGCTCTACAAGGAACGTAGCATTTGCAAGGTTATTGGCACAAATTATCGTGCTTAAAGCACAATTTCCAGATTATCCCATAAAGACAATTCGCCTTGATAACGTCGGTGAATTTTTCATCAAAAATCATTTTATGATTATCAGATGGCATTGAATACATGTTGAGCATCCAAGAGTCTCATGTACATACCCAAATGGGTTAGCGGAGTCATTAATTAAAAGACTCCAGATTATCGCTCGTCCAATGTTATTATGACGTAAAACCGCCTACAAGTGCGTGGGGTCATGCTATTTTGCATGCCGCAGTTTTAATACTGGATCCGACCCATCGCATGTAATTCATATTCACCACACCAACTTGTTATGGGTAAAGAGCCCTCGATATTTCATATATAAGAATATTTTGGTCAGCAAAGATATGTGCCAATACCACCACCAAATCGTATAAAAATGGGTCCACAACGCAGACTTGGTATATATGTTGGTTATGATTCCCCTTCAATTATACGATATTTAGAACCATTAACAGGGGATGTATTTATCGCAAGATTTGCAGATTGTCATTCCGATGAATCTGCCTTCCTCTGCATTAGGGGAGAAATGATTACTCAAAACGAGCAAAAAGAAATTGATTGAACGCATCACGATTACATACATATGATCCTCGTATCAACGAATGTGAACTCGAAGTTCAAAAGGATCATTAAATTGCAAAATATTGCAAAATGAAATACTCGATGCATTCATCGATACTAAAATGGTAACCAAATCATATATACCAAATGCTAATGCTCCCCGCAAGAATTGAGATTCCTAAGAATCCATCGAAAGAAAATCAAGTAGAAAAATAAAACCACGACAAAAACGTGGAAGACCAATTGATGCCAAAGATTCTAGCTCCTAGAAAAAGGAAGCGTAAAAATAAAGATAAGGATCTCCCATGTGAAAAAGGGAGAGGAAATTATAAAACCCTCGAACAAGTTAATGAAGAATCAAATCGGGGGATGATGTTTCTCAAAAATGTTGAAAAATTCAATTTGCTATGTAGATGATGGTCAAAGATCGAATCGGCATGAGACCGAAATAAATGATATATTCATCTACAAAGTGGCTACAGTATATAGAAATAACATCGAGTAATGATCCGGAGCCACGATCCATCAAGAACGTCGACAAAGAAACGATTGGCCAAAATGGAAAGAAGTTTATCCAGTCGAGCTAAATTCCCTATCAAAACGTGAGGTGTTTAGCTGATAGTAGCCAACACCGTATGGGATAAAACCAATCGGTTATAAATGGGTGTTTGTGAGAAAAGAAATGAAAATAATCAAATTATGAGATACAAAGCAAGACCGGTCTGCTCAAGGTTTTTTCTCAAACGCCTGGTATCGATTATGAAGAGACATACTCCTCAGAATGGATGGAATTACTTTTAGATTTTTAATTGCCACGCAAGAAGTAATAAATTAGATATGCAAACTATGGACGTTGTCACCAAGATATCCTGTATGGATTACTTGAAAATGACATATATATGAAAAATCCCTCAAGGATATAGAAAAACAAACATTACAAATAATCATCATTTATACTCTATGAAATTACAGAGATCTCTTTATGGGTTAAAAACAATCCTGGACTGGATGCGGTATAACTGCTCTCAAATGAATATCTTATAAAAAGAAGGGATACCAAAATGATAGTATATGTCCATGTGTGTTTATTAAAAAGTTATACTAATCTGTTTTGTTGTGATAGCAGATATGTGGATGATTTAAATCTGTAGGCACTCCTTCCCGAAATCAGCAATCGCAAAGATCATATTTGAAAAAGAATTTGAAATGAAAGATTTGGGAAAGACCAAATTCGCCTAGGTATACAAATCGAGCACTTATCCTCGTGAATATTTCGTGCATCAATCAACCCATACGTAAAAGGTGCTGAAGAGATTCAATATGGAGAAGGCTTTATCCACCGACACGCCCAATGGTCGTCCCGAACTCTTGATGTTCGAAGATCCATTTCGCCCACCGGAAGAAGCGAGAGATCATTCTTGGTCCCGAAACTCCATATTTAGCGCAATCGGTACATTAATGTATCTTGCAAATAATACGAGACCAGATATAGCTTTTGCAAAGAAATCTTCTAGCAAGATACGCTTCTACACCGACACCTAAGACACCTGAAAGGAATAAAAAGACGATGCTACGTTATTTACGAGGAACCACAGATCCTGGGTTTATTCTATCGACATGAGTCTTCATCCAACCTCGCATGTGTTTCGTTGACGCTGGGTATCCGTCTCGATCCTCATAAAGGGCGCATCTCAGATCGGATACATGTTTTCTTACAAATGGTACAAATTTATCTCACGTGCTCCACAAAACAAACTCTACATGTACCTTCATCAAATCATGCTCGAAATTTAGCTCTCCATGAAGCAAGTCGTGAATGCCAATGGTTACGATCTATGATCGAGCATATATAAATATCCCCGAAATTACCATCAAGAATAACAAATGCTACAAGAATTTATGAAGATAACAATGCTTGTATTTCTCAAATACAAGGAGGTTATATTAAAGGTGACATGAATCTAAACATATATCACCAAAATTTTTTTCTACACTCATGATCTCCGTAGAAGGCGTTATAGAAGTTCAAAAGATTCAATCCAGTGAGAATCAAGCTGATCTATTCACAAAATCACTTCCTAAGTGCATTCACCAAAGACTTATATATAAAATCGGATGAGAAGACTTAAGGATGTAAGTACTGATATGAGTTAAAAAGTTATTTATTTGAGGGTGAGACTCGTACTTTTTTCCCTTCGCCAAGGTTTTTTTGTCCCAATGGGTTTTTTTCCAAGGCAAGGTTTTTTTAATGAGGCAAGAATCCTCAAATGTGCCAAGGATAGTGTACTCTTTTTTCCTTAACTAGGTTTTTATCCCAATCGGGTTTTTTTCCTAGCAAGGTTTTAACGAGGCATATCCTTCGTCGTAGGCATCCAAGGGGAGTGTTATAAACAAAATATTTTTTAATGAATGCCATCGTAGTAATTTCACTCAGAAGTGACCGGCATTACTATAGCAACTTCTAGATATTATCAGAGCAAAGCTACCATGTGGTAATCAGAGCGTACCGCAGACATCGTTATTATTCCACCAACTGTAGTATTTTGGACCGTCGGATCGAATCGATCCCGGCCGCTCATTCAACTCTTGTAACCTTATAAATACCCCTCATTTTTGTATACTTTGAGATATAGAAAAGAGAAGAGAAAAGAAAAGAGAGAAATAAAAAGAAGAAAGAAGAAGAAGCTAATTCTTCAGGGTTTTTGGGTGTTTGGTAAATACTCTAGCTCTCTATTCTTATTACTATCTTTACATTTATAACATATATATTCTTAACAATATATATATATTCAAATGAGAATTCAACAAATTTTATTATTACACAGAGAAATTGCAAATTGGCAGGGAAACAAAATCAAGCTCAATTTGGGAAAGGTCGAGGGTCCAAGAATGTCCCCCTAAATGTTCCAAAAAGAAATTTTGTCGGCATGTTATGAACTCGAAAGAAGTGAATCAAATGATCGCATCATTGGAGACATTGAAGAGAGCATGCAATGAAAAACATAATTGGCAAGACAAAGAAGCAATGAAATTATAAAGGTGGAGGTCATGGGTTCAAATCCCTCCCCCGATACATACTGACATCTGCATCGCTCATACAATCGCTTATCGAAATTTTTATGCTATTCTCATACCGTATATACACTCGTACATCCGGATTTCAAAAGATTATTTCGATACTATTTATATTCATATAAAAAAAGCTGCTTGTTGCCCTATTATTCATTTCCTACAACCTAGCATAACAATCCAAATGCTTTTACCAAACTGATTACAAGTGATTTCTTCCCCAAAAAATGCATGCAATTTCATTGAATCCAAAACTAAATTCGATCACCCACCAATAAATTATAACTAAATAAAAAGTTCCAAAAAAAAAGAATTTCTATATGATTCTCAGAATTAGAATTCATTTGAAACAAAATCCAATAAAAACGCCATGAAAATCCAGAAGAAATTCTCAAAAACATTGAACTTTGAAAGTAAATAGATGAAATCAAGATCAAAGAAAGGTCACCTCGTGAGAAACATCATTGAGATCTTCTAAAAACCCTAGAAATCAGCTGAATGGAGCAAGAGAGTGAGAGGGAGAGATTTGAGGAGCTAAACCAACTCATGAAAAGCAAGCGGTGAACGAAGCCTTACGCTCACTAGCGGTGTCTAGATTCTATTGCATATTTTGGCCCAATATGCTGTTGGGCTTGACCTTCTCTCTTTCTGGGCTTTGCTTTCAATTCTACCATTCAGCCCATTTCACCTATTTTTTTCTTCAGATATATATATATA
>NW_024087673.1:0-29423 GCF_009730915.1 Dioscorea cayenensis subsp. rotundata
AACAATTTTTAGAAAAATATTAATTAACGCAATTGTACTGGGTTTTAAAAATCCGTCTTTCATCAACAAAAACAGAGGTATTTCACAGTTATTGGCACGATTTTGGATATCACTTTTGACAAATTCGTTCTTTATTTTGTACAGCAGCAACAATGTAGATGGTGTGCATGATAACTTTCAATGATTTCAAATGAGAGCAATTGTGATATAAAATTAACATGGATTCAAGGTATCAAAGTCTGATTTTCATGTGTCGAGCAGGTTTGAAAAATTTAATTGTACGGTGGCTAATCGTAAAAATGCGGTGGCGACGAAATAGGTATTTGTGGGATTTATTCTGAGACGTTTTGGATATCTTTGGCAATTCAATTGTTGTTTTTTATAATAAAGTCCCTTATTTAGATGGTTATTATAATTAATTGACTATGGTAACTCGGTATGGGCCCACAAATATAATTAATAAAATATAAAATTAACATGGATTGAAAGGTATAAAATCCCATTTACATTTATGTCAAACAATAATTAGAAAAATTGAGTTGAGCATGGAATTTGGCACGTTCTGCCTAATCACAGTCTAAAACCGTGACAAATAAGAGTATTTGTCACTCTTATTCGACGCGGTTTTGGATATACTTTGACAAATTCTTTACCACAATTTTTATTTTTAATAAAAACTTATTGTAGATGGTGTACATGACTAACTCAATACTTGACTAAATAGAAATAATAAAATATAAAAATTAACATGGATTCAAAGGTATAAAAATCCCAATTTTTCATATATATGTCAAACAATTATCAGAAAAAATTTTAATTGACGAAATTTGGCGACGTGCAGCTAATCCGTCACCAAAATAACGTGACAAATAAGAGTATTTGTCACTGCATTGTACTTGCGTTTTGGATATACTTTGACAAATTGATTAATACTAATTCTTATTTTTAATAAAAATTATAGTAGATGGTGTACATGCACAATTTATTATGAATAACTCAATACCGAGTAAATATAATTAATAAAATATAAAATTAACATTGATTGAAAGGTATAAAATCCCAATTTTCATCTATATGTAAAACAATTTTTAGAAAAAATATTAATTGCACGGGATTTGGCAGGGTTGCCAAAATCTGAGTGTCACAACTAATAAACAAGAATATTTGTACGGTTATTTGCCTGATTTTAGGATATACTTTGACAAATTCATTGCTAAAATAATAAAAATTATTGTGGATGGTGTACATTCACAAATATTGTGATTAACTTAATCTCGACTAAATAGAAATAATAAAATATAAAATTAACATGGATTCAAAAGGTATAAAATCCCAATTTTCATATATATGTCAAACAATTATTAGATTTAATTGGCGTGGAATTTTGACACGATGCGTGAATCCGTACTGACGGCACGTGACAAACAAGGTATTTGTCACGGTTATTGGCAGCGGTTTTGGATATACTTTGACGAAATTCATTACTACAATTTTTATATTTTTAATAAAAATTATAGTAGATAGGTATACATGCACAATTATTATGACTAACTCAATACACACTAAATAGAAATAATAAAATATAAAATTAACATGGATTGAAAGGTATAAAATCCCAATTTTCATCTATATGTAAAACAATTTTTAGAAAAATATTAATTAGCACGGATTTTTGGCACGGTCTAGCCCGACTCGCGTCTCTAAAACCGTGACAAACAAAAATATTTGTCACGGTTATTGGCACAGTTTTGGATATACTTTGACAAATTCATTGCTACTAATTTTTAATAAAAAAATTATAGTAGATGGTGTCACATTCTACAAATATTGTGATTAACTCAATACCGAGCTAAATATAAATAATAAAATATAAAATTAACATGGATTGATAGGTATAAAATGCCAATTTTGATATATATGTCAAACAATAATTAGAGAAAAATTGAGTTGAGTGCAGAATGTGGCGCAGTGCGCTTAAATCCGTTAGCAAGTTCCGTGAACAAATAAGAGTATTTGTCACCGTTATTGGCACGGTTTTGGATTTACTTTGACAAATTCATTACTATAATTTTTATTTTTTTAATAAAAATTATTGTAGATGGTGTACATGACTAACTCAATACTGACTAAATAGAAATAATAAAATATAAAATTAACATGGATTCAAAGGTATAAAATCCCAATTTTCATATATATGTCAAATAATTATTAGAAAAAAAATTTTAATTGGCATGGAATTTGGCACGTTCTGCCCGAATCCGTACCAAATACCGTGACAAATAAGTGTATTTGTCACGGTTATTGGCACAGTTTTGGATATATACTTTGACAAATTCAGTAATACAATTTTTATTTTTTTTAATAAAAATTATAGTAGATGGTGTACATGGACAATTATTATGACTAACTCAATACCGACTAAATATAATTAATAAAATATAAAATTAACATGGATTGAAAGGTATAAAATCCCAATTTTCATCTATATGTAAAACAATTTTTAGAAAAAATATTAATTGGCACGGAATTTGGCACGGTTTGCCAAAATCCGTTACAAAAGCTTCGTCAACAAACAAGAATATTTTGTGACGGTTATTGCAGCAGTTTTGGATATACTTTGACAAATTCATTGCTATATTTTTATTTTTAATAATAATTATTGTAGATGGTGTACATGACTAACTCAATCTTTCGACTAAATAGAAAATAATTAAATATAAAATTAACATGTATTCAAAGGTATAAAATCCCAATTTTCATATATATGTCAAACAATTATTAGAAAAAAAATTTTGATTGGCACGGAATTTGGCACGGTCTGCCCTAATCCATGCCAAATACCGTGTGACAAATAAGAGTATTTGTCACGGTTATTGGGACGGTTTTGGATATACTTTGACAAATTCATTAATACAATTTTTTTTTTTAATAAAAATTATAGTAGATGGTGTACATGCATAATTATTATGACTAACTCAATACCGACTAAATATAATTAATAAAATATAAAATTAACATGGATTGAAAGGTATAAAATCCCAATTTCCATATATATGTCAAACAATAATTAGAGAAAAAATTGAGTTGACATGGAATTTGGCACGTTCTGCCCTAATCCGTGCCAAAAACCGTGACAAATAAGAGTATTTGTCACCCTTATTGGCACGGTTTTGGATATACTTTGACAAATTCTTTACCACAATTTTTATTTTTTTAATAAAACTTATTGTAGATGGTGTACATGACTAACTCAATACTGACTAAATAGAAATAATAAAATATAAAATTAACATGGATTCAAAGGTATAAAATCCCAATTTTCATATATATGTCAAACAATTATCAAAAAAAAGATTTTAATTATCACGAACTTTGGCACAGTCTGCACTAATCCGTACCAAATACCGTGACAAATAAGAGTATTTGTCACGGTTATTGGCACGGTTTTGGATATACTTTGACAAATTGATTAATACAATTCTTATTTTTTTAATAAAAATTATAGTAGATGGTGTACATGCACAATTATTATGACTAACTCAATACCGAGTAAATATAATTAATAAAATATAAAATTAACATTGATTGAAAGGTATAAAATCCCAAATTTTCATCTATATGTAAAACAATTTTTAGAAAAAATATTAATTGGCACGGAATTTGGCACGGTTTGCCAAAATCCGTGTCAAAAACCGTGGCAAACAAGAATATTTGTCACGGTTATTGGCACGGTTTTGGATATACTTTGACAAATTCATTGCTACAATTTTTTTTTAATAAAAAATTATTGTGGATGGTGTACATTCACAAATATTGTGATTAACTCAATACTGACTAAATAGAAATAATAAAATATAAAATTAACATGGATTCAAAGGTATAAAATCCCAATTTTCATATATATGTCAAACAATTATTAGAAAAAAAATTTAATTGGCATGGAATTTGACACGGTCTGCCCGAATCCGTGCCAACGACCATGACAAATAAGAGTATTTGTCATGGTTATTGGCACGGTTTTGGATATACTTTGACAAATTCTTTACTACAATTTTTATTTTTTTAATAAAAATTATAGTAGATGGTGTACATGCACAATTATTATGACTAACTCAATACACACTAAATAGAAATAATAAAATATAAAATTAACATGGATTGAAAGGTATAAAAATCCCAATTTTTCATCTATATGTAAAACAATTTTTTAGAAAAAAATATTAATTGGCACGGATTTTTGGCACGGTCTATTTCGGCTCACAGTCTAAAAACCGTGACAAAAAAATATTTGTCACGGTTATTGAGACGCGTTTTGGATATACTTTTGACAAATTCATTGCTACAATTTTTTTTTAATAAAAAATTATAGTAGATGGTGTACATTCACAAATATTGTGATTAACTCAATACCGACTAAATATAAATAATAAAAATATAAAAATTAACATGGATTGATAGGTATAAAATGCCAATTTTTGATATATATGTCAAGCAATAATTAGAGAAAAATTGAGTTGGTACATGAATGTGACAGTGCTGCTTGAAATCCGTGCCAAGTTCCGTGACAAATAAGAGTATTTGTCACCGTTATTGGCACGGTTTTGGATATACTTTGACAAATTCATTACTATAATTTTTATTTTTTTAATAAAAATTATTGTAGATGGTGTACATTCACAAATATTGTGATTAACTCAATACTGACTAAATAAAAATAATAAAATATAAAATTAACATGGATTCAAAGGTATAAAATCCCAATTTTCATATATATGTCAAAACAATTATTAGAAAAATTTAATTGGCATGGAATTTGGCACGATGCGCTTGAATCCGTGCAACGATCCGTGACAAATAAGAGTATTTTGTCATACGGTTATTGCACGGTTTTGGATATACTTTGACAAATTCATTACTACATTTTTAATAAAAATTATAGTAGATGGTGTACATGCACAATTATTATGACTAACTCAATACACACTAAATATAATTAATAAAATATAAAATTAACATGGATTGAAAGGTATAAAATCCCAATTTTCATCTATATGTAAAACAATTTTTAGAAAAAAATATTAATTGGCACGGATTTTGGCACGGTCTACACGACTCCGTGCCTAAAACCGTGACAAAGAAAAATATTTGTCACGGTTATTGGCACGGTTTTGGATATACTTTGACAAATTGATTAATACAATTCTTATTTTTTTTAATAAAAATTATAGTAGATGGTGTACATGCACAATTATTATGACTAACTCAATACCGACTAAATATAATTAATAAAATATAAAATTAACATGGATTGAAAGGTATAAAATCCCAATTTTCATATATATGTCAAACAATAATTAGAGAAAAAATTGAGTTGGCATGGAATTTGGCACGGTCTGCCCTAATCCGTGCCAAAAACCGTGACAAATAAGAGTATTTGTCACCCTTATTGGCACGGTTTTGGATATACTTTGACAAATTCTTTACTACAATTTTTATTTTTTTAATAAAAATTATTGTAGATGGTGTACATGACTAACTCAATACTGACTAAATAGAAATAATAAAATATAAAATTAACATGGATTCAAAGGTATAAAATCCCAATTTTCATATATATGTCAAACAATTATTAAAAAAAAATTTTAATTGGCACGAAATTTGGCACAGTCTGCCCTAATCCGTGCCAAATACCGTGACAAATAAGAGTATTTGTCACGGTTATTGGCACGGTTTTGGATATACTTTGACAAATTGATTAATACAATTCTTATTTTTTTAATAAAAATTATAGTAGATGGTGTACATGCACAATTATTATGACTAACTCAATACCGACTAAATATAATTAATAAAATATAAAATTAACATTGATTGAAAGGTATAAAATCCAAATTTTCATCTATATGTAAAACAATTTTTAGAAAAATATTAATTGGCACGGAATTTGGCACGGTTTGCCAAAATCCGTGTCAAAAACCGTGGCAAACAAGAATATTTGTCACGGTTATTGGCACGGTTTTAGATATATTTTGACAAATTCATTGCTACAATTTTTATTTTTTTAATAACAATTATTGTAGATGGTGTACATGACTAACTCAATACTGACTAAATAGAAATAATAAAATATAAAATTAACATGGATTCAAAGGTATAAAATCCCAATTTTCATATATATGTCAAACAATTATTAGAAAAAAAATTTAATTGGCATGGAATTTGGCACGGTCTGCGCGAATCCGTACCAACGACCGTGACAAATAAGAGTATTTCTCACGGTTATTAGCACGGTTTTGGATATACTTTGACAAATTCATTACTACAATTTTTATTTTTTTAATAAAAATTATAGTAGATGGTGTACATGCACAATTATTATGACTAACTCAATACCGACTAAATATAATTAATAAAATATAAAATTAACATGGATTGAAAGGTATAAAATGCGAATTTTGATATATATGTCAAACAATAATTACAGAAAAAAATTGAGTTGGCACGGAATGTCGCACGGTCTGCCCAAATCCGTGCCAAGTTCCGTGACAAATAATAGTATTTGTCACCCTTATTGGCACGGTTTGGATATACTTTGACAAATTCTTTACTACAATTTTTATTTTTTTAATAAAAATTATTGTAGATGGTGTACATGACTAACTCAATACTGACTAAATAGAAATAATAAAATATAAAATTAACATGGATTCAAAGGTATAAAATCCCAATTTTCATATATATGTCAAACAATTATTAGAAACAAAATTTTAATTGACACGGAATTTGGCACGGTATGCCCGAATCCGTACCAAATACCGTGACAAATAAGAGTATTTGTCACGGTTATTGGCACGGTTTTGGATATACTTTGACAAATTCATTAATACAATTTTTATTTTTTTTAATAAAAATTATAGTAGATGGTGTACATGCACAATTATTATGACTAACTCATTATTGACTAAATATAAATAATAAAATATAAAATTAACATGGATTGAAAGGTATAAAATCCCAATTTTCATATATATGTTAAACAATAATTAAAGAAAAAAATTGGGTTTGGCACGGAATTTGGCACGGTCTACCCAAATCCGTGCCAAAAACCGTGACAAATAAGAGTATTTGTCACCATTATTGTCACGGTTTATATTTGCTTTGACAAATTCATTGCTACAATTTTTATTTTTTTAATAAAAAAATTATGGTAGACGGTGTACATGCACAAATATTGTGATTAACTCAATAGTAAATAAATATAAACATCAAAATATAAAATTAGCATGGATGCATATAAAACATCTAAATGTTGTTAAAGTGAACATAATCCAAATAAAAGTAATGCATATTTTATCAAGTAAAACATTAAAAACTATTAACTATTTACACCAGCTTGTCGTATTTATACTACAACCATCCACCATGAAAAGAATCTCAAATTATTGATGATATAATTCCAATTATAATCAATTCTTTATAAAATAATTATAAACTTATTCCTTTGGCACGGAATTTGGCGCGGTTTTCTCATAACCGTGCCAAAGAAAAAATTTTGCACGGTATATGGCATGGCATACCCGATGCCGTGACAAAAACCGTGACAAAAAATAATTTTGTTTGTCACAGTTATTCAGACGGTTTTGAATATAGGTTGTCAAATTCATTTTGACATTTTTAATTTTTTTTATAAGAAATTATATTTGTCGTATACATGCACAAATATTATGACTAACTCAATACCGACTAAATATAAATAATAAAATATAAAATTAACATGGATTGAAAGGTATAAAATCCTAATTTTCATATATATGTCAAACAATAATTAGAGAAAAAAATTGAGTTGGCACTGAATTTGGCACGGTCTGCCCAAATCCGTGCCAAAAACCGTGACAAATAAGAATACTTGTCACAGTTATTGGCACGGTTTTGGATATATTTTGACAAATTCATTGCTACAATTTTTATTTTTTTAATAAAAAATTATGGTAGATGGTGTACATGCACAAATATTGTGATTAACTTAATAGTAAATAAATATAAATAAAAAATATATTAATAAAAAATTTGAAATTATTGCTATATATATATATCTATATATCTTTATATTATATTAATTATGGTGAAATAGTTATTATTGTTATAATATATTTTAATTTTTAGTGAAATATTTGGCTTAATAAAATTTTTTAATGAGAATAAAAGGATATTTAAGTAATTATATTTAAAAAAAACTTAGAAAAATCATGAACTAAAAAGTTTGGAAAGGAAAAATCAATTTATCATGCCTCCTCACTAGAATCAAGCCAGATTTTTTTTAAGTAAAACATATATACAAAATTAATAGTGCATGCCTCTTATCCAATTGCCATTTGTTGCATGATGATTGGGCCACAACTCTCCGTCTCTCTCTCCCTTACTTTTTTTATATTTTTTAAGGGTTTTTAAGGTTTTCTTTAAAAGATATGTGTGTATATATATATGTATATATGCATTTTTTTTTTTTGTCTTTGTTTCATCTCCCGATCATTTTATCTCTTCTTCATCATTTTGGAACCCTAAATTTGATGTATTTTCCTTTTTTGTTTAATTCAGTGTTTTTGTTTAATTTGAGGTATTCCAATTTTTGATATTGGAATAGAGTTGTGTGTTTACTGAAACAATAATTGTAGTTATTAACAATTTTTGTTTATTATAATATATTTATAATTCAAGTTAAAAAAATTAAAAATTAAAAAAATTAAAAAAATATTCATTTTTACAAATAATCATAAAATCAAATAAATAAATATGATCCATCGACCACATAAGATTTGAATGCTCTAGCTTTTATCATCAAAAATAAAAAGAAAAAAATATGGAAAAAAAAACAATAAGTGTGAAATGATATCATATTATTGTTATGAGATGCAACAATATATGTTAGGGATGCACATGGATTTGGAATAAGCTCAACAAATATGGGGTTGAGACAGGGAACATCCGATCTAATCAAATTATATTTTTAATTTTTGGCAATTACCTCAAGCTTGTTTGGTACATTTTTGTTCTCTTGATTTAATACACATACACATATAAATAGATCTTTAATTTTTAAATTATTTTTTTATATGTTTTATATTATTAATAATAACATTCAAAGTAATTTCATTCGGCTAAGAAACATGTCAAAATTTACATTTCCATAAGCATAATAAATTAATAATCTCTAATTTCCTTGCTAATTTTCTTAACAACGTCTTCCTTTCCCAGTTTATATTAATCTTGAAATATTAAAATATAGATATTGTTAGTTCAAAAATAAATAAATAATAAACCGGGTAGATGGAATAATAATTAATTGATGGATTGGCATCAAGATCCGACGGTCCACAACCAACATCAGTGTAATCGAAGAGTCCTCATTAAACAAAAAAACCTATCCTCTCCTCCATCTTCACCCCCAAACCCTAACCCCAAGATCTGGTCCCCATACCCACCACCCTCTGCCTGCAAAACCATCTACACATCCTCACCATCCTCCTCCGATGACACCGGTTTTCGGCTATAGCCCCTAACTCACCTTTTGCGAACTCTTCATCACCCCCGGCGTCCTTGACTAAGTCGCACGAAACGCCTCGTCTACAAGGGCATCGTCCGTGAATTAGTAAGGCTTTTCTCTAGACCGGTTCCGGCAGGGAGAACCTCGAGTTTAACGTCACTGGACCTGCCGGAACCTTGCCATCGTCGGTAGTTTAGCATCTAGATCAATGGTGGATTTTTGCATATGATGATAATGGCTCCCCAATATTGGCAGATCAGTAGTTTCTATTCATTCTAAGGTTTGGTTGTCATCAATATGTTATTCCTTATTTTTACTCTGGAGGTTGCTCGACCATGGGCGTTGTGGTTCTGTTGTTGTATTTGCAGCCACCTTTGGGCCCTTTGTGTACTATGGCCAGGTAATGTGGATTGATTATGGATGTTGATTGAGAGAGTATTTAGCCGTCGTACCAGAGTAGAACTTCAATGAAAAGATAACATCACCTATGTTGTTTGTGGATGCAGATCACCTTCGGGTTCTGCAGCTACGCTTGTATTATGATTAGGTAATGTCCATTGTTTCGTGATCTCGCACTTCATTTTTTTTTCAAAATGCTTTGCTTTTCGAAATTTGGATTCATCTAGATATTAATTGTTACAGTTAGCTGTTAAATGTGCATTATTTCCTGATTTTACTCTTCATGTTGATGAAGAGTTCTTTGCTTTGGAGTTTATCTAGGATCTTTTGGATTGAATTGTGAAAGGAGTCAGCTGTTGCTCTAGAGTAGAACTTTGATGAAAAGATAACATATCTTATATAGTGTTGCAAGTTCTTTAAATTGGAATTGACCAAGTATAAGCCATGTGATTTTGCTCTCTCCCAACTAATAAGGGCTTCAAATCATACTGATCCTTGCTAGGAATCAACTCTTGGTTCTCAGTTGGTGAACTAGAATGCTTATGTTCCTTAGGTTGTTGTTATAGTCCTCTTGTTCTGTGTTATTGTATTCTCTGAATATTGTTTCCATGATGACAATCTTGTAGTGAGGGTGGCTATTTCAATGCAATTATGAGTTTTCCTACTAATTATCCCAACAGCCTCCAACAGTTAGATTTACATCAGAGATGTGGCTAGCCTGCTGATGACAATGGAATCTCCTCTCCTCCCTGAATTCGTCCTAACTTGAGAGTAATTTTAAAAGTTTGATCTTCTGGGACCATTTGTATACAATTTATTAACCTAGAAGAAATCTGATCGCAATATACTGACTTTTGAAATATGAAGATGAACGTAGAGCAAGTCCAACCAATCATATGTTTTTGCACTTGTATTATTAGATGCATGGACTCGGTTGAACTTAACTTGGCAAATCAAGAGAACAACAATCAAGTTTATTGAGTTTTGATCTATCTACATGACCTTACAAAGAAATTAAGTGGTGTGCTCGCATTTCCATTTGTCTTGTCATTTTGTCTCCCACAAATCAAGACATGTCTCTTGTATGTTTTTCTAGCAAATATATATAGACCCTTCTTTTCTCAAGTGTGTAGCTATGTGTTTGCTCTTAAACTTATTTGTTTATTTATTTTTTTTAAAAAAACTATGAACTAAGCATATAACCCATAAACTAACATAGTGAATTCACCCAAATGGAGATCATTTGTTTAAATCTAATCTTAAGTTTAATAAAATTGTACGCAATGTGATTTATCTACCTTGAAAAACAAACTATTGCAATAGAGATAATAAATATATCGTCACATGAGTTTTATTAAATTATTTTGGGTAAAATTATAATGTTGTCAATTTATACAAAAATCATTGATTTTTAATAGTAATTATATAGAGATTATAGACATGGTTGAGAATCCATTGATGCTTCTATTGTTCATGTTTTTAACTTAAGTTTTGTTCAAGTTGATTGAATCAAATGTTGACCAAACTAGATTATTTGGTATATGCATGACTTTTTCCATGTTTGGTATATGCATGACTTTTTCCATGTTTCAACTATTTAAAAATACACATATGATATGGAGCTTAATTTTGGTCTTCCATGAATTAATAAAACCAACTCATAGTGAGAGTTTGTAAGCACAATACCAACTTCCTAACTATAATGCATATACATTATATATATAGATTCCATAACTCACATGTTTATTCTTTATATGGATATAGAATAACCACATTTATATTGTTTATGATTATTTTCTTACATGGATCATTCATCTTTTTAATAGGGTTTTATGATTACTTTGTTCATTTAAATAGAATAACCACATCTATATTAAATGTGATTAATTCATGTTAATTGTAGATGTTGATGTAGTTATTTTGATTACTACATGCATGAATAAGTAAACAAAATGATCTTTTCTTATAGGTAATATTTATTCATGCATGTATATATTGTCTACTGTTTTACATGCTTTTCAAATGGTGCATAATACTTAATTACAAATAGTGGTTGTAGGACAAAAATGTTGTCAAGACAGTTGGATGTATAATCGGAAATCTACCGGGGCGAAAAAGGATTAATTGACTAATTTATTGCGGGGTGGATGAGTTTATCCAGTTCGCAATTAATCAAGATGACTCATATAAGAATGGAGAAAATATTAGGTGTCCTTGTTTTAAGTGCAAAAATACACAATTTGTTCACCCAAATGATGTTGTTACACATTTATATCGTCGTGGGTTTAAACAATGTTTTTGAATTGGACTTGTCATGGAGAAGAATTGTTCCCAACTAGTGATGAGCAAAAATGATGTTCGGGATCGTATTGTGGAACAAGTGACACATTAGGGGTGACTATGGAAATGAGATGACTTGGGATCAAAAGGATGGTATATGATTGCATTCGTTCTTATGTTCCGCCACTGGATCGATCTCATTGTAACAATGAAGCAGGTCCAAGAGTACAACCCTGACGATTAGATGAGCCAATTTCCAATTTTCGGGTGGTGAGGAAGTCAATTGCTCGATAGATTTTTATGTGTTAAAAGTTGTTGATCAACCTTTGTATGAAGGTTGTGAGAATCACTCTCAATTATCTTTTTGTTGCTAGAATGTTATCTATCAAGTCCGATGCCAATATATACGAGGCTGATTTTAATACTATGATTCATTTGCCAATTAGAGAGGTTCTTCCTTGAGGATAATACAATGGCAGATTAGTACCATCACGGAAAAAAACCATGAATGAATTGGGGCTGCCCGTGGTTAAAATTGATGCTTGCAAAAATGGTTGTATGTTATATTGGAAACATGATGACATGCACATTTCATGCAAGGATTACGCAATGAGCGAGGTATAAAAGCGAGATAAAGGGTCGACACAAGCTACACGATAATGGCGAGGGCATAAAAAGATTGCGTAAGCAATATTAAGATATTTACCATTAACTCCAAGATTGCAGAGGTCATATGCTTCTAGTGCTACAGCAACGCACATGACTTGGCATGCTACTCATGAAAGAAACGAGGGAGTAATGCATCATCCATCTGATGGTGAAGCATGGAAATATTTTGATGGAATTTATCCCAATTTCACCAAAGAACCTCGTAATGTTCGTTTGGGTTTGTGTGCTGATGGTTTTGCACCGCATGGGCAGCTCGGGAGAACATATTCTTGTTGGCGATGGTTGTGACCCCCTTACAACCTTCCACGAGGAATGTGCATGAAAAAAGACCTTAAATGTTCTTATCACTAATTTGTCCGGGCCTAAGAATCCAAAAAGAACATGGATGTATTTTTGCAACCTTTTAATTGAGGAGTTGAATAATTTGTGGGAATTTGGTGAAAAATGACTTACGATGTTTCAAAAGTGAATATTTTTCTCATGAAAAGTTGCACTTTTGTGGGCAATTAATGATTTTCTGCATATGGGATGCTATCCGGTTGGAATCTTCGGGGTTTTTGGGATGTCCAATTTGTATGGAGAAGTCGAGATGCTTTCCATCTACATGGTAGGAAGACAAAGTTATTTTGATTGTCAGCCGGATGTTCTTACCACGAAATCATGCATACCACAAGGATAAGAAATCTTTCATCACGTGGTCGATTGGATACATCGTGTGAGGAAATTTTTAATCAAGTTATGCTATTTCCAGCGAATGGAAGACTCGGTTAACACACCTCCAGGGTATGGAGCAACACATAAGTGGACAAAAAAAAGTATTTTTTGGGATCTACACTATTGGAAAAATAATCTGATCCGACATAATCTCGATGTGATGCATATAGAAAAAAATGTCTTCGACAATGTGTTTTTCAAAATTATGGATGTGAAAGGGAAGAGTAAGGATAATATTAATGCAAGAAAAGATGTTGGTATTCTTCGTGACCGTAAAGAGATAGCAGTTCCTTCAAACTTTTTAAGTCGAACCATTCCTAAAGAAGTTTATACCTTGACAAAAGAACAGTAGAGGGTCATTTTGTGGATGGATTCAGAATTAAGGTTTCTAGATGGTTATGCTTCTAATCTTGGAAGGTGTGTTGACATGAATGAATTGAAAATGATTGGCATGAAAGAGTCACGCTGCCACGTCTTTATCAAAGGCTCGTTCGATTGCCTTTTAGAGAATTATTGCCATCATTTGTTTGGAATCACTGGCGAATTAAGTTTGTTATTTCGCATGATATGTTCTACTCCGCGGTTATATCTTGATAAAATAATTGAGTTAGAGGAAAGGTTGCGATGATTTTATGTAACTTGGAAAAAATATTTCCACCAGCTTTTTTGATTCCATGGAACATCTCATTGTTCATTTGCCCTATGAAGTTAGAATTGGAGGTCATGTTCAATATAGATGGATGTACCCCTTTGAGAGGTAATTCACGCCATTTCTAGTTTTGATGTCTTCAATTCCTTCTTTACATAATTTATATGAGAGGTATACTATTTTTATACATGTAGGGTTTTCTCAAAGAATTAAAAGAAAAACATTAAAGAATAAAGCACACATCGAGGGTTCAATATGCCAAGCATATATTGCTCAAGAAATCAACATTTTTGCAGAGCATTACTTTGAGCCTCACATATCGTGTAGAAGGAGGAGGCCACGATGAAATGATGAGGGTTGTAGCAATGAAATTTTTCCACCTTTCTCAATATTCAATTATACTTATGTGTTACGAAATTGTCCAGAAGTATATCCATATTACAAGTAAGTTATTATTGAATAATGAGAAATATAATTTTATAATGTGTATATGTTCAAGATCTAATTTTGATATATAAGTATTTCTTGTTTGAATGGACATTCTTAGGATATTTGTCACCCTACTTGGAAGGAACACATCTAATGCCATCGATAAAGCAGGGTTGATAAGCATTCGCAAAATGGTTCAAAAATTTTGTGAGTAATGATCGCGATTGTCATGTTTAAATTGTACTAAGAAATAATGAAAATTTTTCTATTAACATTTTTTTGGGATTTAGGTGGAAAATGAAGTTAATTAAAGTAATGATTCTCTCTTACGGAGTTTGGCTTAGGGGTCCATCAAAAAAGCAACATGGTGCGGATATTTCATTAATGGCTACAAACCTCATCTCGTCACACATGGAATGCAGAAGACCACCATGAATAGTGGTGTTTGTGTAAGAGGAAGCAATTCGGAGGATTCATCTTGTGATTTTTATGGTTTACTCGAAGATGTAGTGCAGCTTGAGTACCATGGTAGTAGATGGAATCATGTAGTACTTTTTGAGTGTACGTGGTTTGACCCATTAAATGGCACCAAGGTTCATCCCCTATATAAGTTGGTTGATATTAATTGTAAAAGGTTCTATCAAAAGTATGATCCATTTGTGTTGGCCCAACAAGCCACTCAAGTGAACTATGTTGCATACCCGAGCATGAAGAAAAACAAAGTTGATTGGTTGGTTGTGTGTCCCACAAAAGCTAGGGGAGTGGTTGAGACAAGTTGGCAAGAAAAAGATGCATCTGCATATCAAATGGAGGAAATCCAGTGCACAACTTGTGTTAGTACTATGGAAGAAATTCCTCCTTTGTTTGACACACAAGGCATACAACTTATTGTTGACTTGTCTGATCTACAACCCATTTCGGAAGGTGAAACCGAGGAAGACAAAGAAAATGAGCTAACAGAAAAAGAAGAAAATGAACAAATTGATGGTGATGTTGATGATGGTGATGGTGATGGTGATGATGATGATGATGATGTTGATGATGATGATGATGATGATGATGATGATGATGATGATGATGATGATGATGAACATGACTTTTAACAAACTACGCACTATTTTGGAAAAATCTTCTTTTGTATTTCCTTTTAGTATGAACCTCTTATTTTTATCAAGACTGTGGTTTTATTTTATTTTGAATAAAAACTTGCAATGTAATCTCGGCATGAGAATCTCATTCATGATTTTAATGGGATAAGAATCCTCAACATTTATGTTCTAATTTGTGTTTCAATGTAGGTGGGTTGATTATTTCACTTGAAGCGTGATGGATCGTTATCAAGATTCTAGGACAATACTCGATATGAATTTTCATTTATTTTTAATCTTACTTTTTTCTGAAAATTGATTTCAAATTTATTTTTTTAACATAATGATTATGCCAATAAACACATTTATCTTCCCTTAAGTAAGATGGCATGGATATAAAATGAAGAGTCTTGGATTTCTACCATTGTGCTAAATTTGAATTGAATGAATTTGAAACTTGGTAAAATAACAATTTGTTTGAATTACATTGAATTTATCCACCAATAGCAATGCCTTGATATCATATATATATATGTGTGTGTGTGTGTGTGTGTGTGTGTGTGTGTGTGTGTGTGTGTGTGTGTGTGTGTGTGTACATTTATATTTTTGTTTATGCTTATCTCTTAGGACGGGGTCAGTCTGGACGTCGATCTGGTGGCCGATCGAAATCGGGCCATGGTGGGTGTTCCACATCAGGCCGAGGTCCATCCACCTCGAATATTCATTAAAGATCCGGTGACAACTCGCATCAATACCAAATCCTGTGACGGTTTGGGAATGCCTCCTTGTATACATCCAAGCATTCAACCAACAACAACAATGACTCCGCATCACCAATAACGCAACCTTCACCGACTATACCCGATAGCGCAACCTCCCCAATTCCCACATGGAGAGACTTCTATCCATGCATCCGATGACTACTCCCCGGCAATGGAAGTGCCATCCAATGAGTCTGAGAGCACTGGACCCCCTTGGTTGATCACCCCGGATAGTTTAATTGTGTGAGTTGCATTTCATGTTATAACAATTTTACAATTTTGTATATACTTTATCTAATAAAGAATTTTTAAGTTTTAAGTAAATTTGTTTTATATCACTCTTTTATTTAGAGATTATGAAGTTAAGAGAGCAATAGATGAATTGGTGAAAGGTCACTATAAAGAGGCATGGACCTGGATGGGGAAAGTGCCCAAAGATCCGAGGCAAAGGATATTCACCGCTTTTTAAGGTAAGTATCATTTAATTAATTAAGTGGTCCAATATCTTTTAAGCATACATATTAATTATAATAAAACATTACCGTTGTTAATATTTTTAAGGGCATTTATACATGGGAGCCACAAAGATGAGTCGTCAAGTAGATATGACATTTCGAGCCCATGAAGCTAGTGAATGGGTGAAACATCTATATCTTGCACATAAATTGTATAAGGCTCCATTTCCATGGATGGGTCCCTGCGCTTGGGAGGGTTTGCAGAGATATTGGGAGTTAGAGGAGTTTAAGAGAATAAGTGAAAAGAACAAACAAAATAGGCAGAATTGGAAGCTCCTCCACTCGTTATTTATCGTGGTGGATCCAGTCATGATCAGTGCCAGACCGTCTTAGACTGGTAATGTCCCTTATCCATTTAAATACCATTATAATTGTTACATTTGACTATTTAATATTTATTTACTATGTTATTTTTTAGGCGGAGGAATTGGGTAGGGAGCCGACACCTAAAGAATGTTTTATCCGGACTCATGGAAAGAAAGATAGCACACTTGAGGGTCGGGCGTACACAAAAAAATTGTTGTACGTATAATATATTTTTTTCATAATACAACATTATTGAAGCTAAAAGATGAAAATTTTAGAAATTACATTTTAATGTGGCAAGGTTCATTGAGATATATTTTCAAAAAATCAATTAAGCTAATGATTGTTAACATGCTATACCACTTAAGGAAATTTACAAAGTAAAACAATAGTGCGCTTTTTGTCAGTTAAGAACAAAAATATTTGACTTGTCTCTAAATCTTATATGGATGTAGATATACATATCTATATTGATTTATGTTTTTTATCAAAGAATTTAGTTAGGAATGTGATGGGAAAAGATCTTATTTTCTTTCACATGTTGAGATAATATTTGAACTGTATTTTGTTGTTATATTTAAGGTCCTATGAATATTAGCCACCAGGATATAACTCAAATTTTATGTGACTTCAAGTATGAAGACTGTTTAGAGATTTGTTTGCAATATCTTTATATTTGAGATTTACCTTCTTTAGTTCTTAGGGTCTGTATGAGCCTTCATGTTCCAAGGCAATAAGTTCAACTTTTGGATGTATGCTTGAAAAGTGAGATTGGTGATTGTTTGAAAGTTGATCTATTGCAATAAAAAGACTTGAATCATTGGTGCTAATCCTTTCTAACTGTACAAGCTCTTCTTTGGGCTTTTATATTTGTCAATTTACAATTTAGTGCTTTCCTCGTTGAAACAAAAAGCTATGTTTGATTGGTTTAAAATGATTTTTATTTTGAATTGTTTCACATTTAACAATTCACTTTTTTAAGAGAAACTGCTAAACATGATGTATTGATAAGAGTTGCATGTTGTTATAGGCCTAACTTTTACTTATTTTATGATAGGATTAAGGATAAGATTTCTCCTTGCTTTTATATTTAAAACTTATGGTATCACATTCACATAATAGATATGTAACCACAGATTTGCATTTTTATTATACATATCAACTATTTGTCCAGTTTGTATGATGGCAAATAAGAAGGTTGTTTGAATAAAATGGGTACTTTAATATATTATTCATAAATATTAATGTGACTATTTTGATGCTTAAATTTTGTTTGATTTTGAATAATATTTATATAATCATTTTGAAAGGAAGCTTACTTGAAATGCAGGAACAATTTGAGAAAGCTATCGTAGACAAATGCAGATCAAGGCGTAGATGACGATTCTATCAATCAAGATGAATTATGGGATGAGATAGCTATTGGAAGTCGTAACAGAGTTGTAGGAAAAGGTAACATTGTTAGGCAAATGACCTCATCCAATTACAAGTCGCGCTCGGGGCCTTCGTAATCAATCCAACAACTCGCAACAAAGTTAAAAGAGTTGCTGGAGGAGCTTGCTAGATCTCGCGGCTCGAGGTCGACGTCGAGTTGGCTCGACGTGAGTTATTTGAATCATCATTGCTTGTCGCACTGGTGCAAGGTATTGACCTCTCAAGCATGCCTACTCACCGCCTAGACACCACATGCTCCTCGAGCACCAACAGAGAATCTCAAACACATGCTCGACGAGCACTCTCCAATGTTGAAAAGAGTTCGGTTTCCCCGTCTACGTATAATTCTCTTGACGACTTCGAGAATGATGTAGGTCAGGACTAGGATAATGTAGAGGGTTACGATTTTGTGGTATTTTGTTGGATGATGTAGGACGGGATTAAGATGATAGTAATAACGCTTTATGTTTATTTTTACAAAATGTTAGAGAACATATTTTGGTAAATTAATGCAGGGGTTGTGATATCAAATGAATCTACCATTATTTAGAAAAATAAATTTTTAATTTTTTTCATGAAATAAATAAAATTATGCCAAATTTTTAGCTAAATTCCGTACAAAAATGTGTTGATAATTATGTAAATAATAAAACCGTGACAACATTTGATGACAAAAACCATGCAAAAATAACGTAAAAACCGCGGCTAAACCACACCGTTCCAAAAACCATGACAAACTCCGTGGCACATAAAATCTTTCCAAAAACCATGACAAAGCTAACCATGCCAAAAATCGTGACAAATTTAACCGTGCCAAAAACCGTGACAAATTTAACCGTGCCAAAAACCGTGACAAATCTAACCGTGACAAAAACTACCGTGCCAAAAACCGTGACAAATACGACCGTGTCAAAAACCGTCACAACCTATACCGTACCAAAAACCATGACAAATTCAACTGTGCCAATATCCGTGTCCAAAACCATGACAATAAACACCGTACCAACAACCGTGCCAAAATATATGCCGTGCCAAAAACCGTGACAATCATTGTCACGGTCTATAAAAACGTGACAAAATTTGTCACGGTTTTTCTATACCGTGACAAAATTTGTCACGGTTTTTCTATACCGTGACAAATTATATTTGTCACGCATGCTATAGGCACGATTGAGATTCCGTGCTAAAAACCGTGCCAAAATCAATTTGTCACTGTTTTTAGACCCAAAAACCATGCCAAATTTACCGTGTCAAAATCCTGTTTTTCTTGTAGTGTACTAACTACTTTGACTGACTCTAAATGCAAACATAATGGATTTTAATTAAACCAAACTAACACCACTTAACAGTTGAGCCCAACATCGGCATCATCTTCATTTCCGACTCAACTTAGCTTAAGTTGCTTCTTCAGGCTTCACCTTTATTGGAAAAGAAACCAGAGTTTATGAGAACGCACATGATGCGCCGGAGAAATGGAGCTCGAGATGTGGGAATGGGTAGTGCTTGGACGAGCTCGGAGAGTGTCATGGGACCGGCGTGGTAGTGGATGGCGTCTGGCAAGCCGCGCTCGACGGCCCATCTGAGACACATCGAGTCCAGGAGGACAAGCATGTGTTTCCATACTTGTATTCTTGCTTTGGAGAAATCATGAATTGAACTATCTACCTCCATGGATGGATGGATAATGAGTTGATCACTGTCGAATAAAGATATGAAGATTTGGATGGTGAGGACTGAGAACTATCAAGATATTGTGTAAATTATTGGATAATGGATATATATATATAATAAGTCTTCTTCACTCTGATATAGACGTATCACCTGGAAACAACAAATATCGCCAAATAAAAAAAGTTTTGTTTATATATTAAAATGATAGATATTGATCTTGGAAAATAAATCTAATATATTAGTGCTTTTAAATCTTATTGAGTGTGAGGTGAAGTTCAACTTTTTTTCAAAATATAATTGAAGATTTAATGTGTACAAGATGACATATCCATATATTTATTAATATGTATATATATAATATTACATAAAACTTTGATAAATTAATATTCAATAAATTAATAATTTAAATTAAATAATATTTTTTCCCAACATCTCACTCGGATCAAAATGTTAAATTAATAATTTCAGTAAATGCATAAGATAATATTTTTTTTATTAAACTCTTTAGGCCCTAACAAAAATATAAATTAATAATTCATTGAATATCTAGAAAAAATACCATACGAAATTCATAACATTGAAGTTTTTATAAACTACTTATATATTTAAATTTTACTATTTTCTAAAATATGCATTTAAAATTATTTATTTATTTTTTGTTGTGAACTAAATGAAATCTCATCTTTAATTTCTTTTTGTAAAGTACACATTATCCTCGGTATATATTTCTTATGTTGCAATATGTAATTTTTTAATTTTACTTCAATAATCTCTTCATCTGTAATTGATTCCAAAATCATATCATTTTCATTAAGATCAAAAAGGTGTTCAATATCCATTGCATTTTGGTCTTTATATCTTTTTCGTCTTTATTTTCCTAGTAATTTAAAATATAAAAACTCTTTTAAATTAATAAATATCTATTTATCAATAAAATTAATAAATTATTTATTATCAATGAATAAATAATTTTTATAAAATAATAGTTCTTTTCTATCCCAAAGTATTTTTTTGATAGAGCTATAATGTATAATAAATCTTTAACATATATATATATAAATATATGTGTGTGTGAGAAAGTGTAATCTGGGAACGTTCATAGTATTTGCTGGTACATGAACAGGGCAATGAACAATGACCGACCATGGTATTTGTAGTAGTACAAAACCGTTGGATTGAAATCCAACCGTCTGTAGCAACATTTATAGATTTTGTACATAGAAGATTGATCCTCTCTATATATATGTTTCTTTAAGATTAAATAATTTTATTATCTAAATCCCTTAAATAATTTTAAATGTTACATATAAATTTTCATAAATTCAAGGATAAAGCTAGAATTTTTTTTGTGAGGGACAAAATATTTTATTGCAGAACGAGTAAAAAACCAAGGGGCTAAACAAATATTTGCCTTAAAAATATATATTTTTCTTATACTACATATGTTAATTTATAAAAAGCCAAGGAGCTAAACAAGAATTATTAGCGATTTTTTTTCCTTGTTTCTGTATAACCCAGTTTATAAAATTCCAAGGCCAAATAATAAAATTTTGTACATAATTTTTTTCTTAAAACTATTATGTTTCTAGATAATACATACTAGTTTGTGTAAAACTAAGAGAGTTCATCTCCCCTATTTCTGGAACCAGGGAATACACTGGTTTCAGCCTATCATATTCTGACATATGTCCCATGTAATGTTATATCTTTTAAAAATATAATACCAAAAATATTTCCTCTGTAACTCTATTCTAATCACAATGACCCTCCCTCCTCCAACTCCAGTTAAGTTTTTTTTTGGTTAGGAAAGTTAATGTGGCTTTAAATATTATTAAAATAATACTAAAAATATTATAAAAAAATAAATTTTTATTAAAAAATTCAAAAATAAAATAGCATATCATTAAAAATTCCAAAAAATCAAATTTTATTACAATATTATTAAAATTTCAAAGTATTTAACATAAAATGATAATTTAGTAAATGATAATCTATAAGGAGAAATGTTTATGTTTAGATTTATATTTATATTTATATTTATATTTATTTATTTCATTAAATAATTTCTCCAAGTATACAACAATAACTTATACATCACAAGATAATTTATGTTCTATTTATTTATCATAACTAAGTTTTGATATTTATATAATATTTAACTTAACTTATTAATTTAATAGCTATCCATTCTCTCATAGCTATGCTACAATGGATAGCTATAAAATTAAGAAGATAAATAAAATATTATATATATATCAAAGCTTAATTATGATATATAAATCAGAACATAAATATATTGTAGTTTATAACCATTGTTTATAATTGGAAAAATTATTTAATAAAAGAAATAATCATAAGTATAAAAATAAAAATTATTCCTTTTTAAATTATTATTTTTATTTTTAAATATTTTTGATATTTTTTTATTAATTTTTGAAAAAGTGGATAAACCACTTCCATTAAATAAAAAGAAACAAATAATAACAGACTAACCAAAACCCTCCGAGGAGGACAAAAACCAAACTACAACATCAGACCACAAGAAGGGTAAAAACAGGGGAAACAGAAAGCAAAAACAACTAACAACGGCACCACAAAGCCGCTCACACACCCCAGTGACATCCTGTAACTAGCCCATGCGCTGCTCCTGAGACCCACCAGAAGGAAGAACCCCTTCTGACTCCTCAACACGCGGACCTAAAAAGTCAAGGCTCCGGATCATTCCTAGACAACAGTAAATGAGCAATTTTAATAATGAGAGCATGAGCAGACAAACAATGCGCATTAAAGATGCAATCATTCCTAGACAGCCAAATACTCCAAACAATCGCTTTCACCACTAAATCTCCCAAGATCCTATAAGCAGGTCGAATAAGCGACCTCCAATTACCCCAAACTGAGGTCATGGATAGTGGTAAATCCGGCAATTTAAGCAAATGGACAAAATAACCCCACACCTGTCTGGCAAAAGAACACTGCAAGAATAGGTGGTCCACTGACTCAACCTCCACATGACAGTGCACACAGGTAGCAGTAAGTAGACGGAGCAATTTTTATTAATATTTTGATAATTTTTTTCATATTTCATATTATTTTTAATAACATTTACTGTCACGTCAATTTCCTAATGAAAATCTAACGGTTTTTAGGGGGACGGAGCAATTTTTACAAAACATACAACAAAGAACCTCCTGTGAAAAAAACATATTCAAAGAACAAAACGAGGCTTTTTTAAAATACTACATTTTTTAAAATAATTACTTAAATAAGTATTTTTAAATTCTTTATCAATGTGTTAAAAGTACCTGGGTTTTTGCACATGGGTCTTTTTTTCAAATTTTATTGCACATGGGTCTTTTTTCAAATTTTATTTAATTATATAATATTTTTTTATTTAATATTTTACATTTATAACTTTATAATTTTTTTAAATTAAATTTTTTCTCATAACCCCTACTTAATTTTTTTTTTATATAATATTTTACATTTAAACCAGAATAATTTTTTTAGATTAAAATTTTCCTCACAACCCCTATTTAAATTTCATAATGGTTTTTCTATATAATATTTTATATTTAATTCCTTATAAATTTTTTTAATTTAAATTTTTTTCCACGACATCTAATTAAAATTCACAATAGGTTTTTTTTTTTTACAAACAAACATTCATCACGGTCAAATTTGCAACCAGCAATAATTAGGACAGTCAAATCTAAAAATTATCAAAATTATGACGGTCAACCTACAACCACCAGAAATTTAAATGAGTGGTCAAATCTGCAATGTCCAAGTAGTCTTTCGTAATATGTGATTGTCGTAATCTTTTGTAATATATGTAATCATTTTCATCTATTTAGAATATGATATGTGGTTGTGAGAAAAAATTTAAATTAAAAAAAATTAAAAGGACTTAAATATAAAATATTATATAAAATAAACCATCGTGAAATTTAAATAGTGGTTGTGAGAAAAAAATTAAATTAAAAAAATTTATAAAGATTTAAATATAAAATATTATATAAAATAACTATTGTGAAATTTAAATAGCAGTTGTGAGAAAAAATTTAAATTAAAAAAAATTATATTCTCTTAAATGTAAAATATTATATAAAAAAACCATTGTGGAATTTAAAAAATTTATAAAAATTTAAACGTAAAATATTATATAAAAAATATTATAAAATTAAAAAGAAAATTTGAAAAAACAATGCAAAAATATCATACAAGTGCCATGGTATTTTTTTTTTTGTTCATTTTTAAATAATTTAAAAAATACTTATTTAAGTAATTGTTTTAAAAAAATGTAATTTTTTTTTTTAAAAAAAAGCCCTGACTAACTGTTTTGGATATTTAAATTTTCTTAAAATATGTAAAATACGAAGAAGCCAACAATAAATAAATAAATAAAAAGCTAAACCACTTACATTCAAATAAAAGGAAGTAAAGAGAGATTACATGATAATGACCAAACTATTTTAAAGAATTACACAAATAAATATAAAGGCGAGAGAAAGGGGGAATCGTTCAATTCGTTATAAACGAGAAAAATAATACATTTAATTTAGAAATGCAAGGAAGAAAAAAAAAAAGGATAATGATTTAAAGTGGTCCAGTAGACAACATCTTGGGTCATGGACTGGCACGTCCATGATTTGTTGATTAACGTACTGTAATGTTTATTTATTTATTAATTTTGTTGCCGAAAACTGGTAAATTGTCGGGTCGGGCCCACCATTCACAACTGTAGTGAATTATAACTAGAGCAGTATTATAACTAGAGCAGCATCCATGCCTAGTTATTATTTGTGTTTTAAATATGTCTAACGAATCTTTTTGCGTGCCGGAATGTTGTATAATAATGGTGTTTCATAATTTCATTAGTTTAATTTGATTTTTAAAAAATTTTCTAAACATATATACATATATATGAGAAATGCTATTTCGAACGAAATTCCAATCCGAAATTTGTGGCCGAATGACGTGGATGCCTTCGTGGCATCCATGTCATCCGTCTTTCTCTGTCCTGTTTTAAAGAGTTAAAGGGAAACAAATGAAAACTAGGTTTTTCCATCTTTCCCAAATCATCGTCTTTCACTCCGAAACACCCCTTCCTCGCCGTCTCGCCTGACGCCACCGACATGTCGCCGACGTCGTCACCTCGCCGCCGCGCTTGACACCACCGACATGTCGCCGACGTTGTCACCATACCGCCGCGAAGCCTTTCCTCGCTGACTCGCCTGACGCCACCGGCACCGTCGATTCTTGTTCCTCTCTTCTTTGAACAAGGGAGAGCTCCGGCAGATAGACGTGGCCATGGTGGCAGAGGAGACCATCGTGTCTACAGGATCGATCCCGGTTCGAGAAAAAATTTCAGGATCAAGATATAAACGAACACAAAAAAACAAAGATATATATTTATGTATGCATATATACCCGCTAACACTGCGAAATTTAGAGCTTCGCGGCAGTGGCGATGTAGGCAACGTCGGCAACGGTGTGCGAAGGGCTTCACGGTGGTGACGTTGGGGATGTTGTGCCGGTGGCGTTAAACAAGAAGGCGACCGAGGGCTTTGCGGTGGCGACGTCGGTGACGATGCGCCGGTGGCGTCAAGCAAAACGGCGAGGAAGGGGCTTCGTTTTCTAGATGAAGACTGCGAGGAAGACGACAATTTGGGAAAAGTAAAAGCAATTTTCGTTTTCTCTTAAAACAAGAGAGAGAAAGTTGGATGACGTGGATGCCACATAGCCATCCACGTCATTCGGCCCAGAATTTCGGACTGCTATTTCGGAGGAAATAGCATTTCTCTATATATATATAGTAATTTTTATCTCCCTATCAATATCTGATTGGATTAAAGAATTTTTAGATAAATAATAAAATATTTTCGATAGTCTTTTAATAAGACAATCATTGTTCACATTATAAAAAAATTCAAAAAATATATTTAAATTATAATAATTAAGTTTTATGTGGAAAATTGAGCGAATATACATTGAGATTATTCATAGTTTTAATAAATTCATGTTAAAAAATTAGGTTATTTGATAAAATGGGCATGCAAGAACATCTTGTCTTGTTGTAAATATACAGAGAAAATTAGAATACTCTGAAGATTAAACACAAAGATACAATATTTCTCTGACGCTATTAATTATATCTCATTTGGACTCATTCTTTTAAATAAAGTACTGACATTGTCGCTAAATTATTGCCTCTATACAATATTAATAATAAATGCAAGGAAAAAACTCAATGGACCCAGATACATAAATAATAAATAATTACTTTAAAAAATCTTACAAATCCCTTCTTTTTATGGATTTACTGCTTCATTTAATTATATATATGGCTTTTTAAAATATTTTATTCTTTTAAAATAAATACCAAATTATGCCGTTTCATTTATGATTATCAAAATGCTTAAATAGTACCAATGCATGGTACTTTTTTTTTAATTAACTCATTGAAGTACGGTAAACTCATGTTTGGATGGTACTTGTAAACATTTTTTAATTTTTTTTAATTTTATAATCAGTTTTTTAATATGATATTTATACTAAAGTCCTTATAATTAATAAACATAATTACTGACAGTTACAGATTTAATAGTCATAATTTTTCATCATAGCATACTTGACCATTATAATTTTTGACTGTTGCAAGTTTAAATATCATAATTGCTAGTAATTGCAAATTTACAGGTTGCGATGTTTTAGCATTACAGATTTGATCGGTGCAATTTTTGACTGTTGCAAGGTACAAATTTGATCATCATAATTTCTGAAAGTTGCATATTAAACGGTTGTGGTTTATTACCATTACAGATTTGATTATTGTAAATATGACTTTGGAATTATAATTTTTATTGTTATAAATTTGACTCGCTATAATATCCGATAATTACAGATTTTAACTGGCTCACATTTAAAACAAAGTTGTGGAAAAAAAATTAATGGTATAATTGTGGTCAAGAGGGTGCTTTTATTTTGCCGATTTAAAAAAAATTATAACTGTGTCTATAACCCTTATTTTATTTTGTTAAATTGGATTAATTAAACTGAAATGACATGTCATTTGACCAATATAAATATATCAAAGTATGAGAACTGCAAAATTTGTTTTGGCTCATTTAGTTACAGACCCCTTCATCGCGGCTCCTGGGGTTCCGCCACTCGTTGGGAGGGTCCAATACTTGAAGTAGAAAAATGAGGTTCTGGTCTTCTATATTTGAGTGGAGGTATGCTTTTTAAAGATGTTGGTGGCCCTGCATCATAAGCAAGATCTACCAAATAAGAATCGTAATGATGAAGACGATGTAAATTACACCAATGTTTTCCTAAATGATTGAAAGTGACCTCTAAACAAGGTCTGAGCTCCGTGGCCTCTAAACAGCTTTAATAACAATTTGAACATGATTTGAGACATGCCCCCTACAACTAGCAGAATTTAAAACAAAGAAAAATAGTTATGCAAAAACAACAACAAAAAGGCAAATCTATTACAAGATTCTCTTTAATCAGATTGTTGCAAGTGTGATAGACGTAATTTTCAAGTTGACATCAATATCTCAATTTGAATTACAATATTATGGAAGGGGTTATAATCTTGATGATATTTTTGGGTCCCAAAAATATTGACAATTAATCATGGTTGCGCCTTGCACCAACACATCCACCATTGATTGCAAATTATATTTGGTTCTAAGGGATTGGAAGGGCACTACAAGAAAAACATCAATTAGCTTGGGACAATTCCCTAGCTAAAATTGTAAAATCCCTGGGTAATATTCATTAGCGAGATTTTCCAGTGATTAACATCCCTAGGTAAAAGCCTCGTGGTAATTAATAATTTACCTAGGGATTTTTACAAATCCCTTGCTAAATAGCAACCCTAATTATTATGTGGGTAAATAATAAATTCTAGGTAATTAATGTTAGATCAATTCATCAAAACAAGCAATTTGCTCGAAATATTTGGAAAACTTCTGGTGATTTATGTTAACCGATTCGGCCATAGACAAGTGAATTTGTTTTAAAACTTTTCCCCGAAATCCCCTAGGGTAATATTAGTAAGGGATTTTTCATAGGCAATCCGCTGCTAAATTTTCAAAAAATTGAAATTTTTAGTTCCCTCGGTCATCCCTCGGTACTATTTACTAGGATTATGCCCCAGATAATTCAAGTTAGTATTTGGAAGTAGCAAAGAATGAATCATACCCTTGGTAATCCCTCATAAATATACATAGGGATTATTTCCCGTTAATCCGCAGTGTAAAGTTTGAAAAAAATTATTCCCTTGGTAATCCCTTGCTAATATAAAACAAATTTTTAATTATTTATTTTAAATTATATTATAAATTATAATACAAAAACCTATATTAAATCATTCATTTAGAATAATTAGTAAATTTTACTATAATATGCTAAAAATAACCATTGCAATCTATCATAACCAAGTATGAAAGATTATATTGACATTGTCAAAGACATTCAAAACAACACAATCTATATTCAAAATAAGTGCAACACATATAGCTAATATAAGTGGCAAGTATAAAACTCAAAAGTATCATAAACAAGCAATAAAATATGAGAAATATAGGACAAGATGAAAGAAACATTAACTACTAATTTCCGTGGAGTAGGATCAATATCTTCATTATGACTGATTGATTTATTTGAGAAGGTGCTTGATTTTTGAGATATAGTAATTGTAGCATCCTTTTTCAACCACCCCATTGCTTTCCAGTTTGTTGTTTCGTTGAGTTTTTGGACACCTTGTTGATGCCGCTTCTAGGTCTTCTAGAAGTCGATTACGACGATGCTAATCTCATTTTGTAAATCTCATTATTGTATAGTAGGGATGTTGGCAAATTGAGTTATTGACAATCAAATTAGAGCATCCATGATAGGAAGATGCTTGAGAACCAAGACCATAGTCTCCCTTCTTTTCTCTCCACCAACAAC
>NW_024087674.1:0-28206 GCF_009730915.1 Dioscorea cayenensis subsp. rotundata
GGAACATTCGTAGCCGGATCACATCATTTGTCACTCTGTTTATCTTGAAAGTAGAACAAATTTGGAGAAAGTGGGAAAGATGATCTTGTGCCTCTTCATTCGCAAGACCATTAAATTGGACTGAATTTTGGATCATGCCGATGGTTCTTGCCTTGATTTCAAAATTGTTTATGGCGATGGATGGTGCTTGAACACTGAATTCATCGGCTGTGAACTGTGGTCTTTCATATTCGGATAAGGTGCATCTTTCCTTGGCCATGATTATTGATTCTATGTTCTCAATCTCGATGTTTCATTCACTCGAGTCTTCGCCCAATTTTCTTAGTCTTCGATGCAAGGTCCTTTCAATTTCACTGTCTTGTGCAACTAGGTTTGATGGATTTGCTCGTTTCATGTATAGTACCTTGCAAAGTCAAGAAAGATATAAAAAGTTAAGCGCAAAAAGAAATAAGACAAATTAAAAGAAGAACTAAAAAAAAAGAAAAATGGTTAGAGCAATAAGCTAGAAGTTTCCAAGAATTCCTTAAGTTCCACGGCAACGGAGCCAAAAACTTGGTGATGCTCACCCGCAAGTGTACGGGGTCACCAAGTAATACCCTGTGAGTGACACATGGGTCATATTCCATGGGTCTAAGTAGCTCCTATTACTCCTCCATTACCTATTATCTAATCTTACAACATAAGCATGATTTACTACCCTAACAAGTGCAATAATATAAAAAACTTGCAAGAATAAAAACTATAAGCAACACAGGAGATCATAATAGCAACAATGAAATACAGAGGCCTAGGGATGAGGATCCCCTTGAGGGGTCATCATGATATATGGATGCACAATAATAGCAAAGAAAGGGTGATTTATATCGAAGGATCTCAAGACTAGTCCAATCCCCATTTCTTGGCGATTCAACCCTAAACCCATACGAATGCCAATAAGGATCTCTCCCTAATCACATTCCTATGATCGCATTAAGTGTAGGGAAATCTTGGAATAAGGACACACTTATTGTAAGTCTCTCCTTAAGATTCGAAAGGGCTACCGACATCAAATTTCTCAGCATGTCGATCGAAGAATACCCCTTCTAGCTCATTAATGATCTAGTACATGTGAGTAGGTCACATCTACACGTACAACTCAACAAAGAACTAAGAATCTATCCATTTTATAGTTCTAGACATGAAGAACAATGAGCCAAGATATAAATCAACCCAAATGTATTTCAAATAAAAGTTTAGCATCCAAAATACATGATGAACCCCCAAGGTTCACCTACATCCGGTGGCCTTGGTGGTCTAGTGTGCCATCATACAAACAAGTATAATAAAGTCAATAAAAACAAGAAACAAATGCATAAGAGGCACATCCTAATCCGAATGATGATAAAGAAGAACAATGTCGACCGAATGATGCTTCCTCTAGCCCAATGAATGCTGAATGCTCCTTCTCCCTTTATGATGAAGCTTTCCACTTGAAGTTCAAGTTCTTGATCACCTCGAAGCCTCAAGCCAAGATCTCTAAAGATGTCTTCGTTCTCCTCCTTCTTTCTCCCAAGTGTTGGCTACCAAAAAGTCCCTCAAGAAATCCACCAAATCCTCTCTTATACCCCCCAAGAATACTCCCCAATGGAGGCCGTATGGGGCATAAAATGAGACCCAAAAACTCCCCCAAAAGCCTTCCATACCAAATCCTCTCTTATACCCCCCAAGAATACTGCCCCAATGGAGGCCGTATGAGGCATAAAATGAGAATCAAAAACTCCCCCAAAAGCCTTCTATACCGGATCCATACTAGGTCTATGAGGGGGGAATTGAGGCAGTATAAACCAAGTAAAACACATTCTTCTCTTAGAACAGTGTCCATACTAGGTCAATGAGCTCCTCATTGAGGTAGTATACCTTCAAACAAATACTTCTCTTCTCTGGCTACAGTGTTCATCCCAGGGTCAATGAGCTCCTCATTGAGGCAGTATGCCTTCAATTAATTCTTGGCTAGAAAATTCTCCAGGTGCTACAGTGGATGCTATAGTGCCACTGCTACAGTACTCTGGATACAGTTTTTTGCTATAGTGAATATGCCACAATACCGAGATGTTGTTTTCTTCGTTTTTCAACCCAAATCATATCTTCATGTTTTCCATAGTGTTTCCATGCCCTACAAAGCAATTAATAGTCAATTAAGCACAACCGGTCGTCTATTCTTATATAAATACATGCTAGAAATACAAAATACATATACTAAAATATATACATTTAGACACTTATCACGGGGCATAGTGTAGAGTTAGTCGTGGTTGACCTTAGGTTTGGGACCATGTATTTGAGGATTGATAAGTGCTTTGTGCGATAAGAAGATGAAGTGTTTTTTCCTTGTGTTGAGCATTACATTTCTCGGGTTTTAACGCTAATATGGGTGTATTTATGTTACTTTCATGCATATAGCGTTGTGAGGCCGATTATGAGAGAAAGAAGCCAATGTGGGTCGTAATGCACTAATTTGGAGGAAATCTTGCTAAGGTTCCAACGCGAAGACATATGTCAGGTTCCAAATGCAGGAATGTGTGCCAACCTCCTCGTACTCCAGTTAGCACAACTATTTGGAGGGGCAGAAGGGCAGTCACATTCAAGTATTCTGACTTGTGCATATAGAACAAGATCTCCACCAACATGTCCATTATTAAAGAAACAAGGTAATCGACGACGCAAATGTGTGCCCGTTTGCATTGCCTAGATGAAAGTATGGATTTGGGAGTATTTTAGGCTGGTACTGTAGTAGGGTATTGTAGAAAATACTGTAGCAAAAATACTGCAGCAGCACTGTTTATAGCCGGCCGGGAAAACAGGAAAACAGAGAATCCACACAAGCATGTGGAAATTCCACATGCCCGTTTGAAAAATCCACAGAGGTGCCCACATGGGCGTAGGGATTCCCTATTCTAGCCCTTTAAAAGCCGATTTCAGCCCCGAGTTCAGCATTCTTTACTCCATCATTTCCCCAACTTGAGAGAGGGTGGCAGCTAGGGTTTTATTATGTATTGGCTAGGGCTTTGGAGTGGTTCTATGGCTCTGACATCGAACACAGTTTGGAAGAAGGTTAGTGGGAAAGCTTTCGTCGGCACCGATCCGGCGAGGTATATCCTAGGCCGGACAAAGGCACCCTTACGATGAGTAGAGGACTCTCCATAAGACCAACACCATGACTACCGAGGGGGTTTTCTATGGATGCTTTGTTTTTATATTCGATTTCATTGATTGTATCTAGCTCAATGGAGAGCTAAGCCCCTAGTGGGTACTTGCGTATTTGTGAATCCTAGGATGTGTTTGTTTCATTGAATCTCTTTATTATGCTTTTATTTAATTGATGTTTATTGTGAGTTCCAATATTGGAGACTTGATTGTATGAATACTCTCCTAGAGTGACACTAGGGTTGAGTTCTTGTTGGTAACTCTTGTGAGTGAGTGACACACCATGAGAGTTAGACAAAGCTAGATTGGAGAGGGTTGAGAGGGTGAGTCGAGAGGTAGCGGAGCGTCCCTTTTCCCATCTGGTGTGATCTATCCTACCTCCATGTTCCAAGAGATCTTTCCGGCCATAGTATAGTGATTGGGCTAAGGCATGACCTTCCACTGGGGCTTAGTTGTGAGTGCAATGAGTGAAGCGTTGAAGTGATTTTAGCACCTAGGGCGTAATTGTTGCTAGGGATCTTCCACTTGGACCAAAGGGTTAGGTCTATATATAGGAATAGGGTTTATCGCTTGGAATCCCTAGAGTTTATTTCAATTCTATGTGAGTGCGAGGTTGAGAGGTTATTCAATCTCTCCTCCTTGACAAGTGTAGAGTTAGGTATGGTTGACCTTAGATTTGGAATCGTGTAATTAGGGATTTCCACGACTCATTGTTGCATCAATTAGGAAGTATAATAGAGGGTTCTTGCACTTGAAATAATTGTCCTAGGCGGATCAATATCCAGGTACCCCATATTTATTGATTGCCTTACCTTCTCCTTTACTTGTGCCATCTATCTTATTGCTTTTATTTCTGTTATTTCATATTTTGTCACACTTATTACTATTCAACTTGCACATTAGGTAAGAAACAACTTAAGTGTCTTTAGTCCCTACTCTCTGGCAGACTCAGGGGCTAGTATCAACATCATTCCATACACCTTCTTTCTGAAGCTAGGCTTGGACGAGCCTAGACCCACTCAGATGACTTTGTAATTGGAGGATCGAATGGTGAGACATTCGAGGAGTATCATCGAAGATGTGCTTGTCAAGGTGGATGATAAGTGCTTGTGCGATATGAATGCGAAGTGTTCATTCCTTATGTTGAGCATTACTTTTCTCAGGTTTTTACATTAATATGTGTGTTTTTATGTCACTTTTATGCAGGTATGGTTGTGAGGCTGAGTGTGAAGGAAATAGGCCAATGTGGATCATAATTCACCTATTTTGGTGGAGATCTTGCTAAGTTTCAAACGCGAAGACATAGGACATGTGTGAGATGCTAGAGTGTGTGCCAACCTCCTCGCATTCGAGTGAGCACATCCATTTGGAGGGGCACAAAGGCAGTCACACTCGAGCATTCCGTCTTATGCATATAAGAACAAGAGCTCCACCAACATATATATCATTGAAGAAGCAAGTGATTCACGATGTGAACGTGTGCCCGTTTGCGTTACCCCGATGAAAGTATGGAATTGGGAAGTTATTCAGGTCGAAGACTGTAGCAGAGAAATGTAGCAATACTGCAGCAAGTACTGTTGCAGCACTGTTCATAGCTGGCCGAGAAAACATAGAAACAGAGAATCCACACGGGCCTATTGAAATTATCCACGCCCGTGTGGAAATTCTGCCCGGGCGCGTGTGAATAAATTGATGTTTATTATGCTGTCAATAAAGTGATGTTTATTGTGAGTTCCAACCTTGAATGCTTGATTGTATGAACATTTCCCCTAGAGTGACACTAGGGTTGAGAGTTCTTGTTGGTAACCTTGTGAGTGAGTGACACACCACGAGCGTTAGACAAAGCTAGTTTGGAGAGGGTTGAGAGGGTGAGTCGAGAGGTACGGAGCGTCGCCTTTCCCCTCCGATGTGATAGATTCTACCTCCATTCCTCGAGTTCTTTGCAGCCATAATATAGTGAATAGTCTAAGGGATGACCCTCCGCTGGGGCCTAGTTGCGCGTGCAATGGAGTGAAGCGTTGAGGTGATCTTAGTATCTAAGGCTTTATTGTGGCTAGGGACCTTCAGCCTGGACCAAAGGGTTAGTTCTAAATCTAGGAAGAGATTTATCACTTGGAATCCCTAGAGCACATTGCAACTCTATGCGAGTACGAGTTATTGAGATTGTTCAATTTCTCCTCCGGGACATGTATAGAGTTAGGCATAGTTGACCTTAGATTTGGGACTATGTATGCAAGGATTTCCATGACTCACCATTGCATCGATTAGGAAGTATAATAGAGGGTTCTTGCACTTGAAATGATTATCCTAGGTGAAGCATTATCTGAGTACCCGATCTTTATCGATTGCCTTGCCTCCTCCTTATTTTTGCTCTCTTAATTGTTGCTTTTAATCCCTGAGAATTGAATCATTATCACACTTATCATTGTTGATACTCCACATAGCTAAGAATCAAATTAAATGTCTTTACTCCCTACTCCCTGTGGATTCGACCCTGCTCACCCGGGATTATTACTTCGACAAACCCGTGTACTTGCAGGATATAAGCAAGGGGACCTTGTCAGTGGACGAGTAAATTTTTCCTGTAGATTTTGTGGTGTTAGACGTCGATGAGGATGCGGAAGTATCTTTGATACTTGGGAGACCGTTCTTGCAGACTTCCAAGGCATTGATTGACATGGACGGCGGGGAGCTAACATTGAGAGTTGGAGATGACAAGCTCACAAACCGCCTTGCTGAAGCTATGTGGCATTCTCTTTATTTTGATGATACTTTATATTTTCTAGACACTACAGATGAGATTGTTGATGGATACATGCAGGAAATGTTCAATCCGAACCCGTACGAGGGTTTGTTCGACCAAAAGGTGGAAAATGAAGAAGTTTCGATGCTTGGTTCGACTGAAGAAGTACCATGTACTCCAGGGATCCTGAAGAAGGTGCTCCAGAAGATGAATAGGGTGAGGAGACACAACAGAAAATGCTCCAAGGCTATTGGATACACGTGTGAACTGAACAAATTGGATGCACCATTGCTAGGTGGTCCCAAGCCCGATAACTCCCCTTCTATGGCTAAGAGGGCAACCTTCATGTATGAATGCCTGTGAGGTAAGATGGGGTACATCAAGTTTAGTGACGTAAAACAAGCGCTTCTTGGGAGGCAACCCAAGTGTTTACTGTTTTCTTAGTTAGTAATTTAGTGTTTGCATGAATAAAGTGTGTAGTGTTTGTGTCTTTATTTTTAGATGCTTTTGCTATGATTTTATAGTTGGTTTTAATTTCATCGTGTGTTTTTAATGTTGATTTACCGAATTTTTTGTCGTTTGAGCTATATCTCATGGTTTTTGCTGGTATAGTTTGCATAATATGGCAGGCTCTGAGTGTGTACATGTTCAAGAATTTTCTGCAGAGCCTGCAGTGTTTTTAAGGCATCCAGGGAAAACACACGTGGCACGTCCGTATATGTGTGTAAACTGCAAGTGCATGGGTGTCAAAGTAATAATCCCGGATAAGTGGGTATAGTATCCACAGAGAGTAGAGAATAAAGACACTTAAGTTGTTTCTTAACTAATGTGGAAGATGAATAGTGATCTGTGTGACAAGATTCAATTCTCAAAAGTAAAAACAACAAGAAAGAGAGCACAAGTAAAGGATAAGGTAAGGCAATTGATAAAGATGGGGTACCCGGATATTGTTCCACCTTGGACAATAGTTTCAAGTGCACGAAACCTCTATTATGCTTCCTAATTAATGCAATAGTGAGTCGTGGAAATCCTTAATTGCATAGTCCCAAATCTAAGGTCAACCATGCCTAACTCTATACATGTCCTGGAGGAGAAATCAAATAATCTCAACACCTCGCACTCGTATAGAATTGCAATGAGCTCTAGGGATTCCAAATGATAAACTCTATTCCTATGTATAGATCTAACCCTTTGGTCCAAGTGAAAGATCCATAGCCACAATTAAGCCCTAGATGCTAAAATCACTTCAACGCTTCATTCCATTACACTCGCAACTAAGGCCCAGCGGAAGGTCATCCCTTAGCCTATTGACAAGATCCCCTTACGTATATCCCGTAAGTGCACGGGTTTGTCAAAGTAATAATCCCAAATGAGCAGGTATCGAATCCAGAGGGAGTAGGGAATAAAAACACTAAATCCGCTTCTTAGCTATGTGAAAGATCAGTAGTGATAAGTGTGACAATGATTCAATTCTCAAAAGTAAAAGCAATAAGTAAGGGAGCACGAGTAAAGGAGGAGGTAAGGCAATCGATAAAGATGGGGTACTCGGATAATGCTCCGCCTAGGATAATCGTTTCAAGTGCAAGAACCCTCTATTATGCTTCCTAATTAATGCAATGGTGAGTCATGGAAATTCTTAAATACATAGTCCCAAATCTAAGGTCAACTATGTCTAACTCTATACATCTCATGGAGGAGAGATTAGATAACCTCTCAACCTCGCACTCGAATAGAGTTGCAATGAGCTCTAGGGATTCCAAGTGATAAATCTCTTCCTAATTATAGACCTAACCCTTTTGTCCAGGTGGAAGGTCCCTAACCATGATTAAGTCCTAGATACTAAGATCACCTCAACGCTTCACTCTGTTGCACGCGCAACTAAGCCCCAGCGGAGGGTCATCCCTTAGACCATTCGCTCTATTATGGACGCAAAGAACTCGAGGAACGGAGGTAGAATCTATCACGCCGGAGGGGAAAGGGGACGCTCTTGTACCTCTCGACTCACCCTCTCAACCATCTCCAACTTAGCTTTGTTTAACGCTCGTTGTGTGTCACTCACTCACAAGGTTACCAACAAAAACTCTCAACCCTAGTGTCACTCTAGGGGAAATGTTCATACAATCAAGAATTCAAGGTTGGAACTCACAACAAACATCAATTAATTGAAAGCATAATAAAGAGATTCAATGAAACAAATATATCCTAGGGTTCACAAATACCCAAGTACGCACTAGGGTTTAGCTCTCCATGGAGCTAAGTACAATCAAAGAAATAGAATGTAAAAGCAATGAATCCATAGAGAAACCCCCTCGATAGTCATATCGATGGTCTTGTGGAAAGTCCTCTACTCGTCGTCCAAGGATTCCCTTGTCCTATATAGGATACGCCTCGACGTAAGATCTCCTACCAACCTTCTTCCAAAGGAATGATGATATCGGAGCCGTAGAACCTCTCCAAAACCCTAGCCAATATCTCTCAAAACCCTAGCCGAAACCCACTCTCAAGTTGGGGAAAAGATAGAGAAAAGAATGCTGAAATCGGGGCTGAATCGGCTTTAAATAGGGCTGGAATCAGGAATCCACACGCCCCTGTGGAATTTCCACACCGGCATGGGTAATTTCCACACGCCATTGTGGATTCTCTGGAATTGTGATTTTCGGCCAGCTATGAACAATGCTGCCACAGTACTTTCGCTGCATCGCTCTGCTACAGAACCTAGCCTAAAATATTTACCAAATCCATACTTTCATCGAGGTGACACAAACAAGCACACGTTCAAGTCGTGGATCACTTTACTTCTTTAATGACGGACAAGTTGGTGAAGATCTTGTTCTATGTGCATAAGTCAGAATGCTTGAGTGTGACTGCCCTTGTGCCCCTCCAAATGGTTGTGCTAACTCAAATACGAGGAGGTTGGCACACACTCTAGCATCTCACACCCGACCTATGTCTTCGCGTTTGAACCTTGACAAGATTTCCTCCAAAATCGGTGCATTATGATCCACATTGGTTTCTTTCTTTCATACTCGGCCTCACAACCCTACCTGCTTAAAAGTATCATAAAAACACACATATTAGTGTAAAACCCCGACAAAAGTAATGCTCAACATAAGGAAAGAACGCTTCGCATCCATATCGCACAACACTTATCAAACTCCCCCACACTTAAGCTTTTGCTATTCCTCTCATGAGGGCATAGCTAGAATCCGACTTATGAGAGTACCTTAATACTTCATAAGTGGTAGCTGATAAGTGCTTGTGTGATATGAATGCGAAGCATTCTTTCCTTATGTTGAGCATTACTTTTCTTGGGTTTTTACATTAATATGTGTGTTTTTATGTTACTTTTATGCAGGTAGGGTTGTAAAACCAATTATGAAGGAAAGAAGCCAATGTGGATCACAATGCACCGATTTTGGAGGAAATCTTGCTAAGGTTCAAACGCGAAGATATAAGTCGGGTGCGAGATGCTAGAGTGTGTGCCAACCTCCCCGTATTTGAGTTTGCACAAGCATTTGGAGGGGCACAAGGGCAGTCACACTCAAGCATTCTGACTTATGCACATAGAACAAGATCTCCATCAACTTATCCATCATTGAATAAGCAAAGCGATCCATGGCATAAACGTGTGCCCATTTATGTCACCTCGATGAAAAGTGGATTCGGGAGTATTCGTGGAGTCGCCCGATTCCAGCCCTATTTAAAGCCGATTCAGCCCCGATTTTGATATTCTTTTCTCCATCTTTTCCCCAACTTGAGAGAGGGCTTCGGCTAGGGTTTTGAGGGGTATTGGCCAAAGTTTTGGAGAGGTTCTACAGCTCCAACATCGTCATTCCTGAGGAAGAAGGTTGGTAGGGGAGCTTCGATCGAGGCGTATCCTATACTGGACGAGGGAATCCTTGGATGACGAGTAGAGGACTCTCCGCAAGACCATCGACACGACCATTAAGGGGGTTTCTTTATGGATTCATTGCTTTTACATTCAATTTCTTTGATTGTACTTAGCTCCATGGAGAGCAAAACCCCTAGTGGGTACTTGGGTGATTGTGAACCCTAGGATGTATTCGTTTCTTTGAACTTCTTTATTATGCTTTCAATAAATTGATGTTTATTGTGAGTTCCAACCTTGAATGCTTGTGATAAGTGTTTGAGTAGACATATTTTTATATATGTTTTACATGCATTGAGCATCATTTTTACGGTGGTTTATGTCTCATATTGTGTATTTGGTGTTCTTTTATGCATATAGGTTGTGAATGCCTTGAAGAGTAAAAAGGAAGCAAAGATAGGCTATAAAGACACAATGTTGGGAGTTCTTGTTCAATTCAAGGACCAAGACACGAGAGCAGTTCATAAACGTGGAGATGTGTGCCAACTTCCAAGAAGATTCAAGTCAATTAACTATTTGGAAGGGCACAAAGGCAGCCACATCTTCATATTCCTTCTCTTTATGAAGATTGCAAGACCTCTCAAAGATACGTCGATGAAGAAAAGTTTTATAGCCTACCACATGGACGTGTGCCCGGACATGTGGCCTTAAGAGAAGAGTGTTCGGATCACATTTTGTGGAAATTCTTGCAGCCCACGCGGGCGCATGGGTAAATCCACACGGGCACGTGAGGGCACGTGACAGACGCGATCTAAGGCCTATAAATAGCCGTTTTGCCCTATTCTTTCTCATCTTTTGTGCGGCTCTTGAGGGGTGAGACGGCTAGGGTTTGGAGAGGAGGTCTTTGCGTCTTTGGAGGCGCTTCGTCACCAACTTTGATCGATTCCTCCTCCGTCATAGCATCAAGGAAGCCACCGGTGAACCTAGCTTCGGAGTGGGTCCTTCAAGACGTCGAAGCTCTCCATCATGGCCATCAGTTCATATATAAGGGGGTTTATTTCTATGGTTTTAATGTACTTTCATTCATTGATGGTGTGTTTTGTATGTTGCTCCATGGAGGGCTAAAACCCTAGAGGGTATTTGGGCTTGTGAACCCTAGGATTCTCATCTTTTGTGGATTTGCTTTGTGTTTCTATTTAATCCGATTTTGATTAAGTTTCATTCTTGATTGTTCAATGCTTGCTTGCCTTATTGATCTTATGGTTATTTGGTTTGCATGATTTGTTGCCTTGGTGGGAGAGAGATCTCCATTAGGGTTAGAACCTCAAGATTGAAGAGGGTTGAGAGGGTGAGTCATGAGATAGTGAAGTGTCCCCTTTCCCCTCCGATTGGTGTATTCTATCTCCATTCCCTAAGCTCTATGCAACCATATTTGGTGGGAGGCGTGAGATTGCTCGATTTCTCCGCCGGGACCTTGTAGGGGGTTAGGATCCTTCGCCGGGAATTAGGGTTGGATCAATCTTTAGGAATTGGATACACAGTTTGGAATCCCTAGAGTGCTTTGTGGTCATATGTGGTGTGAGGTGTTGAGATTGAGCGATTTCTCCACCGGGACCTCGTAGGGGACTAGTATCGGTGATCTAGAGATAGACCCGATTATGTTTGGATTTCCACGACTTAACTTACTCATCATAGAAACACTTTGCTTATCCCGTACCTAATACCTGAATCCTAGGGGGAGCATTGCCCGAATACCCCACTTTTACTGATTGAGATCTCCATCCATTTTACCCTTGCATATTTGTCTCCGGTATTTATTTCTTCGCACATTAGATCACCTTACCTTTCCATTTATCATTAGGTTAGAAAGCAGAGAAGAAGTTAGTACTAGTAGCCCTGTTCCTTGTGGATTCAACTACCCACTCACCGGGGTAATTATTACTTCGACACCCGTGCACTTGCGGTTTACACGCATATTCGGACGCGTGTCAGCTTGATTGTATGAACGTTTCCCCTAGAGTGACACTAGGGTTGAGAGTTCTTGTAGGTAACCTTATGAGTGAGTGACACACCACGAGCGTTAGACAAAGCTAGGTTGGAGAGGGTTGAGAGGGTGAGTCGAGAGGTACATGAGCGTCCTCTTTCGCCTTTGACGTGATAGATTCTATCTCCGTTCCTCGAGTTCTTTGCAGCCATAATAGAGTGAATGGTCTAAGGGATGAACCTCCGCTGGGGCCTAGTTGCGCGTGCAATGGAGTGAACCGTTGAGGTGATCTTAGTATCTAGGGCTTAATTATGGCTAGGGACCTTCCGCCTGGACCAAAGGGTTAGGTCTAAATCTAGGAAGAGATTTATCACTTGGAATCCCTAGAGCTCATTGCAACTCTATGCGAGTTCGAGGTGTTGAGATTGTTCGATTTCTCCTCCGGGACATGTATAGAGTTACGCATAGTTAACCTTAGATTTGGGACTATGTATTTAAGGATTTCCACGACTCACCATTGCATTGATTAGGAAGCATAATAGAGAGTTCTTGCTCTTGAAGCGATTATCCTAGGTAAAACATCATCCGAGTTCCCCATCTTTATCGATTGCCTTGCCTCCTTACTTTTGCTCTCTTACTTGTTGCTTTTAATTTCTGAGAACTGAATCATTACCACACTTATCATTGTTGATACTCCACATAGCTAAGAATCGAATTAAGTGTCTTTACTCCCTACTCCCTGTGGATTCGACCCCGCTAATCCGGGATTATTACTTCGACAAACCCGTGCACTTGCGGGATATAAGAAAGGGGACCTTGTCAGTAGCTCTTTCCACCCAATAAGCACAAATAAACAATAAAACTATTTTGTTCTTTCTTTTCATTTATTTATTTATTTATTTTTACACAAAACACAACTATAACTAGTCCCTTTAACATCGAACAAAAGTTTCCAAAAGAGTTTAAAGAGTGAGTAGTGCAACAAATGTCAATTGGGTAAAAATTCCTAGAAATTCAAGTAAAAACTAGAGCATGAAGACATTTTAATGTTAAAAATTCACCTAAACTCAAGAATACAATCAATGCAACTAAGGTGAACCACCATTGGCTATGTGAGTATGTATATCAATCAAGAATAATAGAAACAATGTGTGCAATATGAAACTCCCTCCACACTTAAGTTGTACATTGTCCTCAATGTACATATGTAAGCTCACTCAAAATATATATTAATGAAGTGCAAATGTGGGTGAAGCAATTGAAACAATACTCCCCTGACTCCTAGTATCGCATTTGGTGAAGATAATACCTTGGGAGTAATGTTCCAACAGGTTGTGAAGCTCGCACGGCCAAGTGCCTAAGCACCTTGGCCGTGCCCATGACAATGTCTCAATTCCCAAGATGACAAGACCATTTGCACGCATACACGAGCGGGTTCAGTGAAGCTCAATAAAAACAAAATAATTCGAGTATATATAAAAGATAGACAATGAATACAACTCGAACTGCAAAATGAAAATAAACTCAGAAGGAGAATCCTTTATGAGTGAACAAGTCTAAAATAAAATGCAAAATAAAGAAAATACAGAAAAATAAAGTCAAATGTCGGTGTCACACTGTGTCGGCTCCTCTGCTACTGCTGGTGGTGGGGAAACATAAGGTGGATCCACCGGTGCTGTTATAGGAAATGGGGGTGCAGGAGATGCTGAGGGTCTGTATCTCAATAGATCTCGTAGGAAGTCAAAATGGGCCATAAGATCTGTACACTGAGCTGACTGTATCGCGCAGAGCTCTGCTATCTCGGTCCGAATCTCTCTCACATCGCTCTCAATCCTCACAATATGATCATAAGCTGAAGGCCCCTGCGCTGCACGGGATCTAGGAACCTATATGGAATCCTCCACTGTATCCCCTCTGCTCCCAGGGGTCTTTGGGGTAGCTGAAGCAATAATATAGACCCTGGTACCTCAGAACATCCGCCACTATGCACCCCAAGTGAATCGGCACATTGCGGGCCATGGAGTATAAAAAGAATAAGTCCTGCCTTGTCAGAGCAGCTGTGTTATCGCCTCGACCTGACACAGTGATAAGTGCTTGTGCGATATGAATGCGAAGTGTTCATTCCTTATGTTGAGCATTACTTTTCTCAGGTTTTTACATTAATATGTGTGTTTTTATATCACTTTTATGCAGGTATGGTTGTGAGGCTGAGTATGAAGGAAATAGGCCAATGTGGATCATAATGCACCTATTTTGGAGGAGATCTTGCTAAGTTTCAAACGCGAAGACATAGGACATGTGTGAGATGCTAGAGTGTGTGCCAACCTCCTCGCATTCGAGTGAGCACATCCATTTGGAGGGGCACAAAGGTAGTCACACTCGAGCATTCCGTCTTATGCATATAAGAACAAGAGCTCCACCAACATATATATCATTGAAGAAGCAAGTGATTCACGATGTGAACATGTGCCCGCTTATGCGTACTCCCGATGAAAGTATGGAATTGGGAAGTTATTCGGTCGAAGAGCAGTAGCGTAGAAATGTAGCAACACTGCAGTAGCAATCTGTAAAGACCTTTGCTCACAGCCGTCCGAGAAATCAGAGAAATAGAGAACCCACACGGGCATATGGAAATTCCACACGGGCGCGTGTAGCGTCCACGCCCGTGGAGTTGCCTGATTCCAGCCCTATTTAAAGCCGATTCAGCCCCAATTTTGGTATTCTTTTCTCCATCTTTTTCCCCAACTTGAGAGAGGGCTTCGGCTAGGGTTTTGAGGGGTATTGGCCAAGGTTTTGGAGAGGTTCTACGGCTCCGACATCGTCATTCCTAAGGAAGAAGGTTGGTAGGTGAGCTTCCAGTCGAGGCGTATCCTATACCGGACGAGGGAATCCTTGGATGACGAGTAGAGGACTCTCTGACAGACCATTGACACGACCATCGAGTGGGTTTATTTATGGATTCATTGCTTTTACATTCGATTTCTTTGATTGTACTTAGCTCCATGGAGAGCTAAACCCCTAGTGGGTACTTGGGTGATTGTGAACCCTAGGATGTATTCGTTTCATTGAACTTCTTTATTATGCTTTCACTAAATTGATGTTTATTGTGAATTCCAACCTTGAATGCTTGATTGTATGAATGTTTCCCCTAGAGTGACACTAGAGTTTAGAGTACTTATTGGTAACCTTGTGAGTAAGTGACACACCATGAGCGTTAGATAAAGCTAGGTTGGAGAGGGTTGAGAGGGTGAGTCGAGAGGTATAGGAGCGTCCCCTTTCCCTCCGACGTGATAGATTCTACCTCCATTCCTTAAGGTTTTGGCTCCGTTGCCGAGGAGCTAGGTGTTTAGAGATACTTTGCACTTTGTTTTCTTAGCTATTTCACCATACAATCTATTTCATATCTTCTTATTCTATCATCATTCTGATTTTCTTTTTCTTTATTTTTGGTGCAGCTCCAGGTTATGACACGAGGAAATCCATCAATATTGATTGAAGGAGACCCTAATCTTGAACGTACACTTAGAAGAAAAGGGAAAGAACCTATGCAATAACAGCATAATCTAGCTGATTTGGAAGTAGAAGGATCTGAAAACATGGCAGAACAAAATGAGCAACAACGAACACTATCTGATTATGCCAGACCTTCAGTGTTGGGGACACAATCGAGTATTGTGCGTCCCCCAATTAAAGCTCAAAACTTCGAGCTAAAGCCGGCATTCATCCATATGCTGCAACAGTCCGCACAATTCAACGGTTTGGCCGATGAGGATCTAAACAGTCACATAGAGAGCTTCCTCGAGGTGTACAACATGCTGAAGATAAATGGTGTGATGGATGATGCCATCAAATTGGGAGCCTTCCCATTTTCCTTAAAGGGGAAAGCAAAGCAGTGGCTACACTCATTACCTAGAGCATCAATCACTACATGGGAGGAAATGGTAGAAGGTTTTCTAGCCCGTTATTTCCCTCCCGGAAAATCAGCAAAGCTTAGGAATGAGATCTCATCCTTTGTGCAGTTGGAATTGGAGTCTCTATTTGAGACATGGGAAAGGTTCAAGGAACTCCTGTGAAAGTGTTCGCAACACGGATTCCCGGAGTTGATGATTGTTCAAACCTTCTACAATGGTTTGAACCCGAGTACAAGGCAACTCTTGGATGCGGCGGCAGGAGGTACCTTAGGTAGCAAGACCCCCGATGAGGCTCATCAATTGATTGAGGAAATGGGGTTAAATAGCTACCAGTAGAATGCTAGGGAGAAGAAAAAGGTGGCCGGTCTCCATGAAATTGATGCGGTAACTTTATTGGTGGCCCAAGTGGAGAGTTTGAGTAAGAAGCTAGATCTTATAGCTTCGAATAGAGTTACGGCCGTGACTAATTGCACCAGTTGTGGTGGAGGACATGCTCCCTCCAATTGCCCAATCATCATTGGTGATGTTTCTTCAATTGAGAACGTTGACTTTGTAGGTAATGGAATGAGACCTCAAGGGAATCCATACAACAACACCTACAATTCAGGTTGGATGAATCATCCCAACTTTTCATGGAGTAATCAAGGACCATAGAAGACCATGGAACCATTGGGTTTCCAACAACAACAACAAGCCCCTCAAGTGGAAAACAGAATTTCAGGCTTGGAAACCCGAATGACAGATTTGGAAAAGCACTTGGCTAGATTTGTTCAATCGGCAAATACAAGGTTTGAATCAGTCGAGGCTACACTTCACAATCACATCGCCTCCTTGCACAATCTTGAAAATCAAGTGGGGCAAATTGCGAAGTCTCTCTCCAAAAGGCCACATGGAAGTTTACCAAGCAACACGGAAACTAACCCTAGAGAACATGTGAACGCGATCACTTTGAGAAGTGGTCATGAGGTTAAAGGGATGCTTCTGAGTGAGAAGCCGAAAGAACACGCACCCGAGGTTGTAGAGGTTGAGGAGAGAGCAAACAAAGAGAAAGAGGTGGTAACCCCACCTTTCAAGCCAAGAATCCCTTATCTCTCTAGATTGAAGAATGACCAAGGGGATGAACAGTATAAGAAGTTCCTGAGTTTATTCAAGCAACTCCACATCAACATTCCTTTTGTTGAGGCATTGGCTCAAATGCCTAATTATGCGAAGTTCCTGAAAGACCTATTGACCAACAAGAGGAAATTGGAGGAGAGTGCTTCAGTGGTGCTTGATGCTTCATGCTCGGCGGTGTTGCAAAAGAACATGCCGAACAAGAAGAAAGACCCGGGAAGCTTCATCATTCCATGTAATATCGACAACTTAGGTGAGGGAATGGCATTGGCAGATTCAGGGGCGAGCATCAACGTCATGCCATATACTTTCTTCCAAAAGCTAGGCTTGGGTGAGCCTAGGCCTACTCGGATGACTTTACAATTGGCGGACCGAACGGTGCGACATCCGAGAGGCATCATTGAAGACGTGCTTGTCAAGGTGGACAAGTACATTTTTTCGGTTGACTTTGTAGTGCTAGATGTCGATGAGGATGCAGATGTACCCTTGATACTTGGGAGACCGTTCCTGCGGACTTCCAAAGCATTGATTGACATGGATGGCGGGAAGCTCACATTGAGAGGTGGAGATGATAAGCTCACATACCTCCTTGTTGAAGCCATGCGACATTCTCTCAATTTTGATGATACTCTATACTTTCTGGACACTACTGATGAAATTGTTGATGAATATATGCAGGAAATGTTCAACCCAGATCCATATGAACGATTATTCGACCAAGAGTAGAGCAATGAAGAAGTAATGATGCTTGGTTCGACTGAAGAAGTAACATTTACCCCGGGGATCTTGAAGAAGGTGCTCAGGAAAATGAAGAAGGCTCGAAGACGCCACCGAAAATGCTCCAAGACTGTTGGAGACGTAAGGGAGTTAGGGAAGTTGGACGAACCATTGCTAGGTGGTTCGAAGCCCGAGAGTACACCCTCTATCCTCAAGAGACTTTGCTCATCATGCTTCCAAGCCATGGGTAAAAGGGCAACCTTCATTCATGAACCCCCGTGAGGTAAGAAAGATACGTCAAGCTTAGTGATGTTAAACTAGCGCTTCTTGGGAGGTAACCCAAGTGTTTACTGTTTTCTTACTTTTTAGTTTAGTTTGTTACATGAATAAATTGTTAAGTGTTGGTGTTTCAGTTCTTTTTGAGTGCTTGTGCTACGATTTTGTTGTGGGTTTTTAAAAGAATTCATTGTGTGTTTTGTTGAGAATTGGCGAAGTTTGGTCGTTTGAGTTCTATTTTGTGTTTTTTCTGTTAAATTTTGCATAATAGGGTAGGCTCTAAGTGTGTAAACATGTTCAAAATATTTCTGTAGAGCCTGCAGGTTTTTTCTAAGTCATCCAGAGAAAACACACGGGCGTGTGGAATTTCCTCACGCTCGTGGATGTGTACTGTGAGCTCATCTAGAGAGGGCACAGGGGCGTGTGGCTGCCCCTGTGGATGACCATGCGACTGGCTCACGCCCGTGGGTAATTTCTGCACGGGCGTGTGAATTCCTACAGAGTTGGGCAGATTTTCCCGAGAACAAACAGGGGTGTGGACTCGCCCCTGTGGGTGGCCTTGTGAACCACGCACGGGCGTGGGTAATTTCCGCACGCCCGTGCGAAACTCTGCAGGTTGCTCCCTCCATCCCGAGAAAACACATGGGCATGCGGCTGCCCCTGTGAGTTGGGCATGTGAATGTCCACGCCCGTGGGGAATTTCCGCACAGGCGTGCGTAAGACTTGATATTTTTCTCGGTTGTTCAGGGAAGCCACATGGGCGTGCGTCTGGCCCTGTGGGTCTGGCGCACGGGCGTGGATATTTTCTGCACGCCCGTGGGAGATTGTTCTAAGTCAGTGAGAGTTTTTCCGAGAGCGCACAGGGGCGTGTGTACGCCCGTGTGGAGCTTTTGAAGTGAGGCACACGGGAGTGGGGAATTTCCACACGCCCGTGTGGATGCACAGAACGTCAAAAGTCACGAGTTCTGTTTAAAAGAGGATGGTTTCTCTCCCTCTTCATGACTCCTTTTCACTTGAAAACACTCTCACGATACTCTCCGAGTGCATTGCGCCAGTTTGGTGGGATTTTAGCAAAGTTTTCCGGCCGGCTCTTCATTTTCTCACTTCTCTTCGTCGGTAAATCCCTTTTTATAATCTTCTTCATCAATTCATGATTTCTATCGATTAATCTAGTTAATAATGCTTCGTTTCTTCAATTGGAACAATGATTTATGTTTAGAACGAAGTTAGAGATTTTATTGAGTTGTATTTTTGGATTGTTGATGCCTGGCCGTGCGGTTTTCATGCCCCGTGAATCCACACGGGCATGCGGAAATTCCACACGACCGTGTGGATTTATGCAGTATTGTTTTATCAACTTGTTTGACCAATTTTGTTTAAATTTTGCAGATCATGGCACCTAGGTCAAAGAAGCAAGCTGATAAGAGGCCACGTGAGTCATCCTCTGAGCCCGAGGGAATGCGATTTGCGATTCCCGAACATCAGGTCCGTTATCAGTGATTGTCGAGACTCCGTTTCGGAGAAACTAGATTTCTGGATGCTACTATACTGCGGGAGCTTCAGCAGGGTGATGAGTTTGCCGATGAGATCGAGGATCTAGTTTCAGAAGGCGGTTGGCGGCAGTTGCTGACTATTAGAGAGCCAGCCATCTGAGAGTTTACACTGGAGGTGCTCTCCTCGTTCGAGTTTGATAGAGCGTATGCGAGATTCGACAGTTTGGGTACCATTCAGTTCAGAGTATTTGGACGCCACCATAGGTTGAGCATTACGTAGTTTTCCGTACTGCTTGGCTTATACAAGGAGGCATTCACAGCTACAGAGGAGTATGCATAGTTACCTACTGATTATCCTGGAACCTTGACCCCGTAGAGAGCTTACAGAGTGATATGTGGTCAAGGTCAGTACGAGCCGGGGGTGTCCAAGGCCAAGTGCCTTTCCCGACCTGCCTACAGATATTTGCACGCCATCATGAGTAGGTCGGTGAATGGCTGTGGTGACAGTATTGGTGTCTTGAACCGTCAGGAGCTGCTGTACTTGTACTCGATGGTAGAGCGCGTACTGATCCACTTAGGGCATATCTTGGCTGATTACATCAGACATCAGGGACAGTATGCTAGACTGGGAGCGATCTTCTCGGGCCCTTACATTACGAGATTAGTGTTGGGCATGGGTCTCTTGGATTGGATTCGCGGGGCCGAGAAGACGAGTGTACCCACTCCCCTGGGTCTAGAGACGATGCGGTTGATGGGCATGGTCCGTAGGGTTCGGACAGGGGTTTTTGCTTTAGTCCTACCAGCCCCAGAGATAGCTGAGGATGAAGGTGATGAAGCCGGAGTATCTCAGCCCGTCCCTGAGCCTCAGCCAGCATCGATGGAGACCGAGGCACCTCCTACGGCCGAGGAACCACCCCAGTGCGTATGTTTTCACCATCTCGAGCCAATGATCACTTTGAGAGGCTCGAGAATGCTATAGGAGTGGTCCGAGCCGAGGTTGCCGAGATTAGGGCTACGCAGGCCACTTAGTATACAGAGTTCATGGCACGTTTTGACATATTACAGTAGATCCTAGAGCGAGACGTTACCTCATCATTTGTCCTGCAGCCGAGGACTCTTCAGGCCCCCTCAGTTCCTCCAGCACCCTCCATCCTTGACCCCAGCACCGGAGGACCCACTATATGCTTCCACTTCAGCAGCAGCAGCGGAGCCCGAGAGCGACTCCGACACTTGAACTTTCTTTTACTTTCATGCATTTTACTTTATTTTATTTTCTTGTTTTTAGACTTGTTCACTCAGAAAGGATTTTTTCCTTCTGAGTTTATGTTATGTTGCATTTATCGAGTTGCATTCATTGCTTCATCTTTTATACACTCGAGTTATTTTTGTTTTTCTTGAGCTTCACTGAACCCCCTTGTGTATGCGTGCAGATGGTCTTGTCATCTTGGGAATTGGGACTTAGTCATGGGCATGGCCAAGGTGCTTCAGCACTTGGCCGTGTGAGCCTCACAACCCGTTGAAACACTACTCCCAACGAATTAGCTTCACCAAACGCAACACTAGGAGTCAGGGGAGTATTGTTTTGATTGCTTCTCCCACATCTATTTTTTGAATGATATATTTTGAGTGAGCTTGCATGAGTACATTGAGAACAATGTACAACTTAAGTGTTGGGGGAAGTTTCATAATGCGCACATCTTTTCTATTGTTCTTAATTGATATATGCTCACATAGCCAATGGCGGTTCACCTTAGTTGCAATGATTGTATTCTTAAGTCTAGGAGAATTGTTAACATTGAATGTTTTCATGCTCTAGTTCTTGCTTGAATTTTTAGGAATTTTTGCCCGATTTACACTTAGTGCACTACTCACTCTTTGATTTCTATTGGAAACTCATGTTCGATGTTAAAGGGACTAGTCAGGTTTACTTCTTTTGTTAATATTGTGAAAAAAAAAATGAAAAGAAGGAACAAAATAGTTTTATTGTTTATTTGTATTTGTTGGGTGGAAAGAGCTACCACCTATGAAGTATGAAGCTACTCTCACAAGTCAGATACTAGTTATGCCCTAATGAGAGAAAGAGCTATCTCATAGGATGAGTTAAAGCTACCACTCGGGTAGAAAGAGCTACCACCTCAAAAGTGTGAAAGCCACCTTAGCGGCCGCTTTGGAAAGGGCTACTTTAGAGGATGTGTGAAGCTACTACCATCTTTTAAAATTTTTAATACTTTTGTAGATAAATAAGTCCCTTGTACTTAGAACTTTGAGGAGTATAACTTGGGTTGTTTTGAGTGAGTTCACACACTTACATGGAATTCTGGTTTGTTGTCCTTTTTGATTCAAGTTTTTAGCTAGAGCATTGATTTTTTTGTATTTAGTTTTGAAATTTTCATTACTTGTAGAATACTTTCTTTGTATACTGATGAGTGTTCCGCAAGTGCACGGAGTAGTCAAGTAATACCTCTCGTGCGAGCACGAGAGGGTTGTATTCCCTGGGCCCAAGGATCTACCCTTACTTCCTCTTCGCTTATTGTCTAGCCGGCAGATTCGAAAGGTTTCTCTAATCTATTAATTTAAATAAGATAACTACAAGTGGAGACTAAAATACGGAGAGGGGTATAAAATCAGGGGAAAGGAACGGTCACGGATGCGGATTCCCTAGGGGCTACTAAAGTGCACAGGATGCTAAGAATGTCACGCAATTGAAGGTTTGGACCTAGAGATTTCATAGATTAGGTCAACCCGATGGTCACGGCCATTGACCCCTAATACGGTATAAGTATTGACACAGAATTTCTTCCGATCAAATCCTCATACGATTGCATTAACAAGTGGGGAAATCCCTAATTAGAGCCGGAACACAACTTGGTCTAGCCCTAATGGTGGAGGGGTACAGAATACCCGATGGTCACGGCGTATTCGTACATGAATCCCTTCCAAACTTGGTGTGTCTAGTACAAGGGCGATGGTCACGCTACCAAGTACAACCTAGCAGCTTGGTTTTACTGAGTTCTCATGTAAGCAACACATCAAATGCACCTAGAATGAATCTCAAAACACAATAATTGCAATAAACAAACTTAAATCATCCAAATACACAAGTTCACCCCAAGGTTCACCGGCATCCGGTGACCTTGGGGTCTACTCAGTCCATACAAACAAATCCAAGCAACAAATCCATGCAAATAACTACAAAAAGGCATAATAAAAAAACTCCCTCAAACAATGGAAGAAGGAAGACAAGCCAAGCTAGGTGGAAAGGCTTCCACGGACGCCCGCAATGAGGGGCGGCTTCCCTCGCTCGCTCTACAAACTCCCAAAGAAGAGATCGATGAAGATCTAGCCAAATCCGAGCTTCTCCCTTAGATTTCCCTTCTCCAAAAACATGTAATCTTGCCTCTCAAAGATTGGTGAAAATCGGCTTGAAGAACCCTCCAAAAAAACTCCTCCCTTGCCCTAGAAGAAATCAGCTTCTTATATACCCCGTCGGGTCCATGCGGGCTCCATGCGGGCGCATGGAGCCCGTGAAGCTCACAGCCAAATGCCCAAAAACCTGCCGGTGCTACAGTGCTCAGCTACAGTGTTTTCCCTACAGTACCGAGACTTGAGAATTCCCAGCAAACCTCACGGGCATCCATGCGGGCGCATGGAGCCCGTGAAACTCCCAGCCAAATGGCCGCCGCAGCACTGTTCACAGCCGGCCGAGAAATCAGAGAAATAGAGAACCCACACGGGCGTGTGGAAATTATCCACGACCGTGTGGAAATTCCGCACGGGCGCGTGTAGCGTCCACGCCGGTGGAGTTGCCCGATTCCAGCCCTATTTAAAGCCGATTCAGCCCCGATTTTGGTATTCTTTTCTCCATCTTTTCCCCAACTTGAGAGAGGGCTTCGGCCAGGGTTTTAAGGGATATTGGCCAAGGTTTTGGAGAGGTTCTACGGCTCCGACATCGTCATTCCTGAGGAAGAAGGTTGGTAGGGGAAGCTTCCGTCGAGGCGTATCCTATACCAGACGAGGGAATCCTTGGATGACGAGTAGAGGACTCTCCGCAAGACCATCGATATGATCATCGAGGTTGTTTCTTTATGGATTCATTGCTTTTAAATTCGATTTCTTTGATTGTACTTAGCTCCATGGAGAGCTAAACACCTAGTGGGTACTTGGGTGATTTTGAACCCTAGGATGTATTCGTTTCTTTGAACTTCTTTACTATGCTTTCAATAAATTGATGTTTATTGTGAGTTCCAATCTTGAATGCTTGATTATATAAATGTTTCCCCTAGAGTGACACTAGGGTTGAGAGTTCTTGTTGGTAACCTTGTGAGTGAGTGACACACCACGAGCGTTAGACAAAACTAAGTTGGAGAGGGTGAGTCGAAAGGTATAGGAGCGTTCTCTTTCTCCTGCGACGTTACAGATTCTACCTCCGTTCCTTGAGTTCTTTGCGGCCATAATAGAGTGAATGGTCTAAGGGATGAACCTTCGCTGGGGCCTAGTTGCGCGTGCAATGGAGTGAAGCGTTGAGGGGATCTTAGTATCTAGGGCTTAATTGTGGCTAGGGACTCGCCTGGACCAAAGGGTTAGGTCTATAATTAGGAAGCGATTTATCACTTGGAATCCCTAGAGCTTATTGCAACTTTATTCGAGTGCGAGGTTGAGAGGTTATTTAATCTCTCCTCCGGGACATGAATAGAGTTAGGCATAGTTGACCTTAGATTTGGGACTATGTATGTAAGGATTTCCATGACTCACCATTGCATTGATTAGGAAGCATAATAGAGAGTTCTTGCACTTGAAGCGATTATCCTAGGTGAAGCATCATCCGAGTACCGCATCTTTATCGATTTCCTTGCCTCCTCCTTACTTTTGCTCTCTTACTTATTGCTTTTAATTGTTGAGAATTGAATCATTATCACACTTATCATTGTTGATACTCCACATAGCTAAGAACCGAATTAAGTGTCTTTACTCCCTACTCCCTGTGGATTCGACCCCGCTCACTCGGGATTATTACTTCGATAAACCCGTGCACTTGCGGGATATACGCAAGTGGACCTTGTCACACAGACCTGCTGAGTACCGTGTGCAAATACCTGTAGCTCAACCGGGATAGGCTGGTGGCCTTCGACATTCCCAGTTCAATTTGCCCATGTCCACATAGGACCCTATGCACATAGTCTGGAGTCAGTGATACTTGAAAATCCGCTGGTAAACGTCCATACTCCTCTATACTGGTATATGCAACGTCATACAGGCCCATCCGAATTGAAAACTTAGTGACACTCATGGAAAATGGATGTCTGAATGCTCGAAACTGTATAGCATCCATAGTGTCAATTCTCCCATACCTCAACTCAAAAGACGCTAAAACCTCAAGGGTCAATGTGCGGTAAGCCGGCTCACGAATCGTCAGTAACCTCCTCCAGCTTCCTACTGCTCACATATTATCAATCTCATCAGCTAGCTCGTCACACCGCTGAATATTTCTCAGCGCTTGTAAATCCACAAAACAAGTCTGACCAAAACCAAGTGCTGAAAGTCTCTCAAATCGAGCTTGATGCTCGGGATTTGAGAATTCCATCTGTATTGGCTCGGGTGGGGTGACTCTGAGACACTTTACTTCATTCTTCTACACGTGAAATGCCATACATGTAGTACAAAAAGAGGAAAATGATCAAAGAAGCCCAAAAGCAATATACTGCAGAATTCCACACGAGCTTATGGAAATTACCCACGCCCGTGTTTATCTGTAGAGCGTGAAAAACCCGCACAGGTGCACAACAATTCTCAAGAATTTAACTTACAACCCCGTTTAGATGCTTTCTAAACATGCACCATGCATTGTAAAAATGAAAATTTGCACATACAGATATTTAATCTGTGAAAAACAAGAGTTGGCGAACAAAGAGGATAAAAAGGTTACTGATGAAATAAATGCAAAAACTCTGAAAATTTGCATGATATGCAAAGAAAAATCCTCCAAAACAACGATGAGAGGTCGGTAATATGATCAGAAATGGTTTTCAGGCGGTTGAAGATGAAAAAAAAGAGAGCATGCATGGATTTTTTATAGGAAGACTCGCGCCTCTTGGATTTCTGCGCAATCGCACGGGCGTGCAGAAATTACGCAAGCCCGTGCGCCTCATCAAGAGAGGTCCACATGGGCAGATGCACTTTTTTCATTGAGACTGGCCACCTTTTTTCTTCTCCCTAGCATTCCATTGGTAGCTGTTTAACCCCATTTCTTCAATTAACTGACGGGCCTCATCGGGGGTCTTGCTACCTAAGGTACCTCCTGCTGCCGCATCCAATAGTTGCCTTGTACTCAGGTTCAAACCATTATAAAAGGTCTGAACAATCATCCACTCTGGGAATCTGTATTGTGGACACTTTCTCAGGAGCTCCTTGAACATTTCCCATGTCTTGAATAGAGACTCCAATTCCAACTGAAAAAAGGATGAGATCTCGTTCCTAAGCTTTGCTGATTTTCCTGGAGGGAAATAACGGGCCAGAAAAGCTTCTACCATCTCCGCCCATGTGGTAATTGATGCTCTAGGTAATGAGTGTAGCCACTGCTTCGCTCTCCCCTTTAGGGAAAATAGGAAGGCTCGCAAGTTGATTACATCATCCGTCACCCCGTTTATCTTCAGCATATCACACACCTCAAGAAAGCTCTCTATATAACTATTTGGATCTTCATCGGCCAAACCATTGAATTGTGCGGATTGCTGCAACATGTGGATGAATGCCGGCTTCAGTTTGAAGTGCTAAGCTGTAAACGGGGGACGCACAATACTCGACTATGTCCCCAACACTGAAAGTCTGGCATAATCGGATAATATTCGTTGTTGCTCATTCTGTTCTGCCATATTTTCAAATTCTTCCACTTCCAAATCAGCTAAATTAGACTATTCTTGCACAGGCTCTTTCCCTTTTCTTCTAAGTGTACGTTCAAGCTCAGGATCTCCTTCAATCAATATTGAGGGATTCCCTCGTGTCATAACCTTGAGCTGCACCAAAAAGAAACAAAAAGAAATCAGAACGATGATAGAATAAGAAGATATGAAATAGAATGTATGGTGAAATAGCTAAGAAAACAAAGTGCAAAGTATCTCTAAACGCCTACTCCCCCTGCAACGGCGCCAAAAACTTGACAAAACCCCCTTGCGTATATCCGGCAAGTGCACGGGTTTGTCGAAAGTAATAATCCCGGATGAGCGGGTATCGAATCCACTGGGAGTACGGAATAAAAACACTTAATCCTCTTCTCAGCTATGTGAAAGATCAGTAGTGATAAGTGTGACAATGATTCAATTCTCAAACGTAAAAGCAACAAGTAATAGAGCACGAGTAAAGGAGGAGGTAAGGCAATCGATAAAAATGGGGTACTCAGATAATGCTCTGCCTAGGACAATCATTTCAAGTGCAAGAACCCTCTATTATGCTTCCTAATCAATGCAATGGTGAGTCATGAAAATCCTTAAATACATAGTCCCAAATCTAAGGTCAACTATGCCTAACTCTATACATGTCCCAGAGGAGAGATTAGATAACCTCTCAACCTCGCACTCGAATAGAGTTGCAATGAGCTCTAGGGATTCCAAGTGATAAATCTCTTCCTAATTATAGACCTAACCCATTGGTCCAGGTGGAAGGTCCCTAACCACAATTAAGCCCTAGATACTAAGATCACCTCAACGCTTCACTCCGTTGCACGCGCAACTAAGCCCCAGTGGAGGGTCATCCCTTAGACCATTCGCTCTATTATGGACGCAAAGAACTCGAGGAACGGAGGTAGAATTTATCACGCCGGAGGGGAAAGGGGACGCTCTTGTACCTCTCGACTCACCCTCTCAACCATCTCAAACTTAGCTTTGTTTAACGCTCGTGGTGTGTCACTCACTCACAAGGTTACCAACAAAAACTCTCAACCCTAGTGTCACTCTAGGGAAAATGTTCATACAATCAAGAATTCAAGGTTGGAACTCACAACAAACATCAATTAATTGAAAGCATAATAAAGAGATTCAATGAAACAAATATATCCTAGGGTTCACAAATACCCAAGTACCCACTAGGGTTTAGCTCTCCATGGAGCTAAGTATAATCAAAGAAATAGAATGTAAAAGCAATGAATCCATAGAGTAACCCCCTCGATAGTCGTATCGATGGTCTTGTGGAAAGTCCTCTACTCGTCGTCCAAGGATTCCCTTGTCCTGTATAGGTAGAATCTATTACGCCGGAGGGGAAAAGGGACGCTCCTGTACCTCTCGACTCACCCTCTCAACCCTCTCCAACCTAGCTTTGTCTAATGCTCATGGTGTGTCACTCACTCACAAGGTTACCAACAAGAACTATCAACCCTAGTGTCAGTCTAGGGGAAATGTTCATACAATCAAGCATTCAAGGTTGGAACTCACAACAAACATTAATTAATTAAAAGCATAATAAAAAGATTCAATGAAACAAATAGAATGCAAAAGAAATAGAATGTAAAAGCAATGAATCTATAGAGAAACCCCCTCGATAGTCGTGTCGATGGTCTTGTGGAAAGTCCTCTACTCGTCGTCCGAGGATTCCCTTGTCAGGTATAGGATACGCCTCGATGGAAGCTCTCCTACCAACCTACTTCGAAAGGAACGACGATGTCGGAGCTGTAGAACCTCTCCAAAACCCTAGACAATACCTCTCAAAACCCTAGCCGAAACCCTCTCTCAAGTTGGGGAAAAGATGGAGAAAAGAATGCTGAAATCGGGGCTCAATCGGCTTTAAATAGGGCTGAAATCGGGGCTCAATCAGTTGGGAAAAAGTTGTGATTTTCAGCGTACCTTTACTACTACAGTGCTTTTCTACAGTGCTGCTACAGTTGCAAAAAGTGCTGCTACAAAGGCGCTCACACGGACGTGTGAAATCCCTATTCCAGCCCTTAAAAAGCCCGATTTCGGTCTTGATTTCAG
>NW_024087675.1:0-26678 GCF_009730915.1 Dioscorea cayenensis subsp. rotundata
TCTCATCCACCGAATCCATGTTGGAACAATACTAGGATTAGAGTTTTGATTAAAAAAAGGGGCATTTGGGAAAAAAAATAAAGTGTTAGGGTTTTGATTAAATATTGAAAAATAAGAGACATTCTGAAAAGAAAATATTGGACAAGATTTTTGAATGAAAAATAGAAGACATTCCAAAATGAAAACAAAGGTTTGGGTTTTGATTGAAAAAAATCAGACATTATTATAAGAAAACATTGGATTAGGGTTTTGATTAAAAACTAAAAATAGGACACATTACAAAAAAAAAATATAGGATTAGGTTTTGATGGAGAGATAGGAGATATTCCAAAAATAAAACATAGGATTAGTGTTTTTATTCCAATATAGTAGGAATTCCAAAAAGAATCAAAGGATTAGGGTTTTGATTAAAATAATAGGAGACATTACAATAAGAAAACTAAAGATTACTGTTTTGCTTTAAAAGTAGTGGACATTTCGAAATGAAAATGTGCTATTAGTGTTTTTATTTAAAAATATGAGGCATTTCAAAAAGAAAACATAGGATTATGGTTTTGATTAAAAAATAAGAGACACTACTATAAGAAAACATAGGATTAGAGTTTTAATTAAAAACTGAAAAATAGAGGATGTTTACAAAAGAAATAGTATTATGGTTTTGATTCAAAAGTAGCTGACATTCTCAAAATAAATCATAGGATTAGGGTTTAGATTAAAATAGATTAGACACTCTGAAAAGAAAACATAGGATTAGGGTTTCGTTGAAAAATATGAGACTTTTTGTAAGAAAAATAGGATTATGGTTTTGAATGAAAATAGGGGGCATTCTATAAGAAACATAGGATTAGGTTTTAATTAAAAATAGTAGGCATCTCAAAAAGAAACATAGGATTAGATTTTATTCAAAAATAGGAGGCATTACAAAAAGAAATTAGGATTAAAGTTTTGATTAGACTAGTAGACACATTACAAAAGAAAGTATAGGATTAGGTGCTGACGAGAGAGAGATAGGAGACATTCGAACAAAACATAGGGATTAGTAGTTTTTGATTCAAATAAACTACATAGGACAGATTCTCGAAAAGAAGAAATCAGGATTAGGGTTTTGATTACATAATAGTAGACATTACGATAGACGAAAGGATTACTGTTTTGTCTTTAAAAGTAGGAGACATTTCGAAAAGCACATAGTATTAGGTTTTATACCGACAAATATGAGACATTAATCAAAGAGAAAACAAGAGGATTATGGTTTTGACTGAAAAATAGGAGACACTCAGTATGAGAAAACATAGGATTATGAGTTTTAATTAAAAACTATTCAGAGGTATGTTTACAAAAGAGAAATCTTAGTACTTAGTGGTTTTTTGATTCAAATATAGTAGGCATTCAAAAGAAATCATAACATAAGTTTTCGTAGAAAAATACATACATTACTATAAGACACATATGATTATTGTTTTGAGATTAAAATAGTAGACACTGACTATAAGAAAAACATAGGATTATAAGTGGCTTACATACCACATAATATTAGGGTTTTGATTCAAAAGCAGGAGGCATTCCACCCCAAAACACCTTAGGATTAGGGTTTCGATTAAAAAAAATATGAGACATTATGAAAAGAAAACATAGGATTATTGTTTTCATTCAAAAATAGTAGACATTCCAAAAATGAAAAAGCATAGGAGTTAGAGGTTTTTATTATAGAAGGCATTAGGAAAAGAAAACAAAGGACAAGGGTTTTGAATAAAAAATAGGATGCATTCCAAAAAAAAAAACTTAGGGTAAGGGCTTTGATTAAGAAATATGATACATTTCGAAAAGATAACATAAGATTATATTTTTGATTCAAAAATATCTGACATTCTGAAAAGAAAACTTAAGATCAAGGTTTTGATTGAAAATAGGAGACATTACTACATGAAAACATAGGATTATGGTTTTGATAAAAAAATATTAGACATTCAGAAATAAAAACATATGATTATGGTTTTGATTAATTAAAAGTAGACATTCAATAAAAAAACAATTAGAATTAGTGTTTTGATTGAAAAATAGGATAAATTACATTAAGAAAACATAGGATTATTGTTTTCATTAAAAAATAATAGGCATTCCGAAAAGAAAACATAGTATTAGTTGTTTGATTAAAAAATATGGGTATTCTGAAAAGAAAAAAAAAGAATTAGAGTTTTGATTCAAAACTGAAAAATATGACACATTCCGAAAAAAAAACAAAAGATTAGGGATTTGATTGAAAGATAGGAGACATTTCGAAGAGAAAACATAGGATTAGGGTTTTGATAAAAAAAATAGGAGGTATTCAGGGAAAAAAACATAGGGTTAACGTTTTGATAGGAAATTATAAGATATTCCGAAAAGAAAATATCGGATTAGGGTTTTGATTAAAAATTAGCAAACATTCACAAAACTAAAGATAGGATTATTGTTTCGATTAAAAATAAATAAACATTCTGAAACGAAAACAAAGGATTTAGGTTTTATTCCAAACTGAAAAGTAGGACACATTACTACAAGAAAACAGAGGATTAGTGTTTTGATTAAAGAATAGGAGATGTTGTGAAAAGAAAACATAATATAAGGATTAGGATTTTTATTCAAAAATAGGACGCATTACGAAAAGAACACATAGAATTACTGTTTTGATTGAAAGATAGGAGACATTATGAAAATAAAACATAGGAATAGTGTTTTGATAGAAATATATCAGGCATTTGGAAAATAAAACATAGGATTAGGGTTTTGATTCAAAAATATTACACAATCAAAAATAGGAGATATTCCAAAAGAAAAACATCAGATTAGGTTTTTGATTTTAAAAAAGTAGGCATTCTGAAAAGAAAACATAAGATTAGTTCTTTGATTGGAGAAATTGGACACATCACTATTAGAAAGCATAGGATTAGTGGTTTGAATGAAAATAGGAGTCATTACTATAAGAAATCATAGGATTAGGATTCTGATTAAAAAATAGTGGACATTATGAAAAGAAAACATAGGATTGTGGTTTTGATTGAAAAATATGAGACATTACAAAAAAAAGCATACGATTATTGTTTTGATTCAAAAATAGCAGACATTTTGAAAAGAAAACATAGGATTAGGGTTTTGATCCAAAACTAGCATACATTTGCGAAAAAAGCATAAGATTAGGGTTTTGATTCAAAACTGATTAATATGAGACAATAAGAAAAGAAAACATATGATTAGAGTTTTGTTTGCAAAATAGTAGACATTTCCGAGAAGAAAACATGGGATTAGGGTTTTGATTTAAAACAGAAAAGTATGAAACATTTTGAAATGAAATTATAGGATTAGGGTTTTGATTCAGAAATAATAGACATTCCCACTAGAAAACATAGGATTAGGATTTTGAATCAAAAATAGGAGCCATTAAGAAAAAAAAACATAGAATTTAGGTCTTGATTGATACATAGGAGACATTTCACATTGCGTATAGAAAACATAGGATTATTGTTTTGATTAAAAAATAGAAGACATTACTTTAAGGAAACCTAGGATTACGATTTTGTTTCAAAGATATGAGGCATTACGTAAAAAAACTTAACAATAGGATTTTGATTCAAAAATAGTACACATTAAGAGAACAAAGAAAAGGATTCGGGTTTTGATTAAAAATATGGAGACATTATGAAAAGAAAAAATAGGATAAGGATTTAATTAAAAATTACCAAATAATACTAAATCTTATTTTTAAATCAAAACATAAGATTAGGGTTTTGATTCACAACAATGAGACATTCCAGAAATAGCAGACATTTCGAAAGTAAGACATAGAACTATAGTTTTGATTCAAAACCTATAAATAGAAGACATTACAAAAACAAAACATAAAATTACAGGTTTGATTAAAAAACAGATATTCTGAAAAGAAATTATAGGATTATAGTTTTTATTAAAAAGCAAAAAAATTAAACATTCTGGAAAGAAAACATAGGATTAGTGATTTTGATTAAGAAAAATAAAATAGAAGGCATAACTAGAAGAAAAAAACATAGGATTAGGGTTTTGATTCATTACGTGTTTGATTAAAAAAACCAGACATTCAAAAAAGAAATTATAGGATTATAGTTTTTATTAAAAACCAAAAAAAATTAAACATTCTGGAAAGAAAACATAGGATTAGTGTTTTAATTAAGAAAAATAAAATAGAAGGCATAACTAGAAGAAAACATATGATTAGGGTTTTGATTCAAAACCTAAAATGATGTGACATTCTGAAAAGAAGACATAAGATTAGGTTTTAACTAAAAATAGTAAACATATCGAAAAGAAGACATAGGATTAGAGTTTAGATTAAAAAATAGGAGACATTCTTAAAAGAAAAGATATTATTAGGGTTCGATTAAAAAAAATGAGGCATTCTAAAAAGAAAATATATAATTAGGGTTTAGATTAAAAAATATGAGACATTCCGAAAATAAAACATAATATTAGGGTTTTGATTGAAACCTGATAAATTGGAGACATTCTGAATAGAAAAACATAGAATTAGTGTTTTGATTGAAAAATAAGCGACATTGTGAATAGAAAACATACGATTAGGACTTTAATTAAAAAAATAAGAGACATTTTAAAAAAAAACATAGATTAGGGTTTTGATTGTAAACCAGAAAAAACATGGGACATTCCCAAAAGAAAACATAAGATTAGAGTTTTGGTTAAAAAATAGCTGACATTCCTAAAAGAACACATAGGATTACTGTTTTGATTCAAAAATAGCAGACATTCTAAAAAAAAGAAAGGATTAGTGACAACGTACTTTTGTGTATGTACCGCAAGTGCATGTTTTTGTCTAAGTAATAATAACTTGGTGAGTGGGTAGTCATATCCACAGGAATAGTGATCAGAAACACAAGGATTGCTATTTAACTAAAGTGAAGATGGATCGATAGTGGTGCAAACAATACCAATGAAAATAGAAATAAGAAAAGAAGAAGGAGGCGTAAATAAAAGATAGGAGAGGCAATCAACAGAAAGTGGGGCACCCGGACATTGCTCCACTAGGACTATTGCTTCAAGCGCAAAACCAACTATTATGTCTCCTAAAACTAGACACTTAATAAGTCATGGAAATCCTAAAACACACAGTCCCAAACCTAAGGTCAACCGTAACTAACCTTACACTATGCCTTGACGGAGAAATCGCTCAGTCTCGATGTCTCACACTGTTTAAGGTTGCTTAAAGCTCTAGGGACTCCAAGTGATAAACCATATTCCCTAATATAGATCTAACCCTTTGGTCCAGATGAAAGACCCCTAGTCACAATGAAGCCCCAGCACTACGGATTACTTCAACGCTTTAGTTTATTGCTTGCCCAACTAAGCCCCAACGGAGTTCTTTTCTTAGCACTTCACTCTATTGTGACCGCAAAGAACTCTTGGAACATGGAGGTAGGATAAATCACATCAGAAGTGGAAAGGGGATGTTTCGCTACCTCTCGACTCACCCTCTCGACCCTCTCCAATCTTGCTTTGTCTAACCCTCTTGGTGTGTCCCTCACCCACAAGGAATACCAATGTAGGCTCTCAACCCTACTGTCACTCTAAGGAAAAACCATTCAACAAGCATTCAAGATTGGAACTCAATTAAAGATATCAATTAAAAAAACATAATAGAAAGCTCAAATCCTAGGGTTTACAAATCTATGTACCCACTAGGGGTTTAGCTCTCCATGGAACAAGATACAATCAATAATGAAGTAGAAATTAAAAGCATGCATTCCATTAGTAAAACCCCATTAGTATTCATGTCGATGGTCTTATGGAGTAGCCTCTTCTTTTTCGAAGGTTCCCTAGTCAAGCCTAGCGCACACCTCGCCTAATCAATACTAATGAAAGCTCCCCCAATAACTATCTTCCGAAAGAACGCGGTGTTGAAGGCCATAGAACCACTCCAAAACCTTGCCAAAGGCTCCCTAAATCCTAGCCACGAGCGCCTCCAAAGATGACAAAATGATGGAAAGAAAGATTCCCAAATCGGCTGGAAACACAGCTTTTAATAGGCTAGAATCGAGCATCCACACGGGCTTGTGGAATTTCTGCATGCCCGTGTGAATCTGCATGAAATTTATTTTCTACGGGCTGTGAACAGTAATTGCTACAGCAATTTGATGCACTCCTTATGGTACAGTACACTGCTATAGTACTCTACCAAAATACTCCCGAATCCACACCCTTCAACGAGGCAACATGAACTGGAATAAATCCATGAGGTAGATCACGTTTCTTCTTCAACAAAATCATATTTGACGACAAACTCGCTAGCATTGCACAAGTTGGAATACATAAGTGTGACTGCCTTTGTGCCCCTCAAATTTGCATGTTTACTCGAGCACAACTGTGGTTTGCACACTCACATGTCTTTGAGCACAACTTGTGTCTTCATGTTTGTTCATTTGAAGATTTCATCAACAAAGTTCCTCCATGATCTACTTTGGAAACTTTCTTTCATTATTGTCTCCACAACACTATATGCAAAAAAGTAACACAAATACACATGTACGAGCGATAAAATCTGAGAAAAGTAATGCTCAATGTAAGAAAAGAATACTTTGTATTACTATTACACAAGCCTTATCAATTAGCTAGAAGCCATTTCTAAAAGAAAACATAGGATTAGTATTGTCATTGAAAAATAGAAGACATTACTATAAGAAAACATAGGTTAGGGTTTTGATTCAAAAATACTAGACCTTACAAAAAAATATAGGATTAGAGTTTTGATTGAAAAATATGACATTTCAAAAAGAAAATATAGGATTAAGGATTTTGATTGACAGATAAGAGACATTCCAAAACGAAAAACATAGGATTAGGATTATTATTAAAAAAATTAGGCATTACATAAAGAAAACATAGGCAAAAATTCCCATAAAAAAAGACAGGATTAGGGTTTTTGATTATAAAAAAATGAGACATTCCGGAACAAAAACATAATATTGGTATTTTGAATGAAAAATAGTAGACATTCCAAAAAAAAACATAGATTAGGGTTTTGATTGACACAAATGAGACATTACCATAATCAAACATACGATTTGGATATTGATTGAAAACCAAAAAATAGGGGAAATTTCCAAAAGAAAACATAGGATCAGAGTTTTGATTGAAAAATATGAGACATTTCAAAAAAAAAACATAGGATTAGGGTTTTGATTAAAAATTATGAGACATTACAGTAAGAAAACATAAGATTAGGGTTTTGATTAAAGACTAAAATATAGGTGGCATTTCCAAAAGAAGACACAAGAATTGTTTTGATTAAAAAATAGCAGAGATTTTCAAAAGAAAACACAAGATTATGGTTTTGATTAAAAATATAACAGCCATTTGGACAAGAAAACATAGGATTATGATTTTTATTCAAAAATAGCAGACATTCACAAAATAAAACAATAAATTAGGGTTTTGTTTAGAAAATATGAGACATTTGGAAAAGAAAATGTTGGATTCAAGTTTTGATTGAAAGATAGGATTAGTAATGTTTTCTTATTTAAATGTCTCCTTGTCTTAAAAAATATTAGACATTTCGAAAAGAAAACATAGGATTAGGATTAGGGTTTTGATTGAAAAATAGCAGATGACGAGGGCATTTGATATCATGTTGTATATACCTCCATTTTATACTTTTGCACATCTTTTAACACTTTTTGTATATATATAATGCTATTCTGGGCATATTGTGTTCATTGTGTAGAATTTTAGGGTTAAAAACAAGTTAGACCGAACTCGGAGGAAAAATCATCCAAAGAACACAATTTTATAAGTGTCCAAGCCAAGCATGAGCAGAGCACGGGCGCGCCATCTCCCCGTGATTATCTCTGAATTGAAGCTCCTTTGCCATTTATGGGAAGCACTGTCCTCGTGTACCTTTCATGAGCGTGCTCAAGCAGAGCATGGGCAGAGCATGACCATGCTTTCCTCGTGATTTTCTTTGGATGACACTTAGCCGATTCTCCTCAAAGTCCAAAGGGAAGCATGGTGTACGCACCCACGATCTTAGGCCATGTTGAGCCAAAAAAAGTTCTTTTTATTGCCTAGATCTAGGTTTTGAAAGGGGAGGCAAGTCAAGGGTTTTTTTTTCCAACTTTGGGTGATAATTAAGAACAATGATCAATCTTCACCACACCATCTAGTGAGATCAAGGTTAAGCTAGAGGCACTGTAGAAGTGTAGTTAGCTCTTCCATGAAGCTTTTGAAGCACAACTAAAGAGATTTTGTAAAAGTGGGGAGTCATGATTTCTCACCTTAGTGCATTTATTTATTGCTCTAAGTTTTATGAATTCATGAGGGGCTAACCATTCCATGGTGCCCTGAGATGCTAAACTATGTTGCTTAGTATATTTTAAATTACCTGTTTCTAATTTGAATGGTGTTGTATTGTGTAGTTGCCTGATTCTAGTAGTTACTTTGTAAAACTTGGTGTATGTTGATTACCTAGTTGTGATTACTTTGTGTAGTTGGAAAACTCAGCATGTATGAGACTTGTAGTTACAATAGCAAAACATGGCATACTTGAGAACTCTAGATGCGACATTGCTTTTTAGCACCCACAAGAACCTTAGAATGTACTTGATAGACATTAGATGCAAGTCAGTACACTAAAGTACATAGGGGTTGTCATAGGGCATTGTTCTCTTATTGTTAAAAACCAAACCATAGTCTACCTATTAGTTCCATCCCCTTTTCTTTTCTTAGTTTAGTTAATCTTTCTACCAGCCAACTTTTATTTTACTAAAGATTATAAGATCGGATAGTGCTAGAAGTTGAGCCCCTGTAGTTCGACAATGCTATCCCTCACGGGGTACCACTTTATCACTTGTTACGATCCGTACACTTGAGGAGTGTGCTATCAAGTTTTTGGCGTTATTGCCGGGGACTAGAAACTTTTAGAAAAATTAGGATTCTAGTAATCAAGTCTTTTTTTTTAATTTATTTATATCTTGTGAATACTCGTCTTCTTTTATTTAACCATTTGTTCTTAATTCTCCCATTAAATTTTGTTTACAGTTAATATGGAAGAGTTATTGGCTACTTTAAGTAGTCATTCTTACTCTGCAAACCACAGGATTGGAACATTAATGTACATGAAGATGAGCATAGTTTGGAAGATGCGATATCTGATTCTCATGAGCAGACGACATAATGGAATCAGTTCATGAGCACAAAACTGATGTTTCCTAGAGAAAATCAGGGACGAGAATTAAATTCAAAATAGGTGATGTCAATCTCTATTGGCATGAACAACAACTTGACTTATTGAGAGGATGATAGTATCAAGTTGGTGGATAAATAACTTAACCACATTATAGAACCAGAAGGTTCTACAGAGCAAATGGGCATTAATCCTCGAGTTACAGATGTTAGGGCAGCATCATACACTATATTAGCGAATGTCCAGACATCAAGCTTAAGGAATTACCCGTACATTTAGAGTATGTATTCCTAGAGGAGAACTCCACACTCCTAGTCATCATATCTTCAATGCTGGAAGCAAGTCAAAAGGAACTATTAGTGGCAACGTTACGCAGCTATAAGAGGGTGATTGCTTTGAGCTTTTCTTATATTAAAGAAATTAATTTATACTTTTGCACACATAAAATTCTGATGAAAGATAACATCAATCCAAAAGTTCAACCCCAAAGGAGATTGAATCCAAACATGTTGGAAATAGTAAAAAAGGAGGTGAAAAATATTTTGGATGCTGGGATAATTTATCCAATTTCAGACAGTTCTTCAATTAGTCCAATTCAAGTGGTTCAAAAAAATGTAACGGTGACAGTGGTTTCAAATGAACAAAGTGAATTGATTCTAACATGAATGGTAACTAGATGGATAGTGTGTATAGATTATCAAAAATTAAATGATGCTACATGCAAGGATAATTTCCCTTTGCCATTTATTGATCAAATGTTGGAGCGACTTTCTGGACACATGTATTACTGTTTCCTTGATGGGATGTCTGGATACTTGTAAATTCTTGTTATCACCTGAAGATCAGGAAAATACCACTTTTACTTGTCCTTATGGCATATTTTCTTACAGAAGAATGCCTTTTGGATTGTGTAATACACTAGAAACTTTACAGAGGTGCATGATGTCGATCTTTGATGAGTTCATTGAGGACATAATGGAGGTCTTTATGGATGATTTCTCAGTTTTTTGGGATTGTTTCGAGGGATGTTTGCATAATCTAGGGCGAGTCCTTTCAAGATGTGAAGAAACTAACTTTGTCCTCAACTAGGAGGAGTGTCATTTCATGGTAAGAGAAGGGATAGTCTTGGGACATAAAATTTCTTTTGAAGGGATCGAGGTGGACAAGGCAAAGCTCAAAACAATAAAAAACTTTCCCCATCCAATCTCCACTAAGGATATTTGAACTTTCCTTGGCGACGTTGGTTTCTTCTGGTAGTTTATCAAGGATTTTTCAGAAATTTCGAAACCCATGACTAAATTATTAGAGAAATACACACCTTTTCACATTGATCATGAATATGTTAAGAATTTTTAATTAGTGAAAAAATGGTTAACCCAGGCAGGCATCGTGAAATACCCTTGGCTGGAATCATCCTTTTAAACTTATGCGTAACTTAAGTGACTTGACAGTGGGCGTGGTGTTGGGGCAAAATACAACAAGGAATTCCACTGGATTTCCTATGCGAGCAAGATGCTCAATCAATATTAAGAAATTTATACCACAATGGAAAAATAGCTATTAACCATAGTCTATGCTTTTGATAAATTACGATCTTATTTGGTACTATTTAAAGTCATAGTGTACACTGACCATGAAGCACTCAGAAACCTCCTTTAAAAAACTGATGCTAAACCCCGGTTGATTAGGTGGATTCTTCTTCTACAAGAATTTGACATGGAAATTCGAGATAAGAAGGGCACATAGAATATGGCAGTAGACCTCCTATCGCAGCTTAAATATACTAAGGGAGAAGAAATGGAGCCCAGAGAAATTGAGGATGGATTCCCTGAGGAATGCCTCTACATAGTTTAAGGAAAATCCACTCAAAATGATGATTGTCCTTGGTTCACTGACTTTGCAAACTACATTGTGGGTTAGATTATTCGTTCCCATTTTTACTATCAACAATGGAAGAAATTTTTGTCCAATGTAAAGAACTATTTTTGGAAGACCACTTTTTGTACAAATTTTGTCCTGACCTAATAGTGCAACGTTGTGTCTTGCATACAGAAAGATGGGAAATTTTAAGGGATTGTCACTCAGGAGTGATAGGGGGGCACATCAGTGCAAATCATACAACTAAGAAAGATTTGGAAGCCTGTTTCTTCTAGCCAACGCTATTCATGGATGTCTAGAAATTTATTACCTCCTGTGACCAATCGTAGAGGAGTGGAAATTTGTCCAAACTAGATGAAATGAAACTGACTTCCATTTAGTAGTGTGAAGTGTTTGATGTTTGTGACATTGATTTCATGGGACCATTTCTAAATTTGAATCGGAATAAGTATATACTAGTGACAGTGGACTACGATTCCAAATGGGGCGAAGCATAGGTACTCCCTACGATTGATGTAAGAGTGGTAGTTAAATTCTTGAAAAAACTGTTTTCACAGTTTGGTAACCCAAGAGCAATTATCAGTGATCGAAGAACATACTTTTACAATGCTTAGTTTGAAAAGGTCATGAAGAAATATGGCATTAACCATCGCATTGCCATAGCTTACCACCCCCAAACTGGTGGTTAGGTTGAAGCCATAAATCGAGAATTAAAAAGGATTCTCAAAAAGATCGTGCATTATAATGTATGCGATTGGTCTTAACTGTTAGATGATGCTCTTTGGGCTTATAGAATAGCTAACAAAACTTCTACAGGGCGTAGCCCGTGTTGATAATTAATAGTATGAAGAAGAAGAAGAAGAAGAAGAAGAAGAAGAAGAAGAAGAAGAAGAATAAGAATAAGAAAAACAATAAATAAATAAATACTAAGAAGAACAAGAACAACAAAAAGAATAATATATAAATGATAATAATAATAATAACAATAATAATACTAATAATAGGAAGCAGAAGAAGAAAAAAAAGAAGGATAAATATAATAAGAAACATAAGAAAAATAATAAATATGTAAGAAGAAGAAGAAGAAGAAGAAGAAGAAGAAGAAATATAATAAAAAATAAGAAAAATAATAAATAAATAAATAATAAGAGAACAAGAAGCAGAGCGAAGAAAGAGAAAAATATAATGAAAATAGATATTAAACGAGAAGAATAAGATACAATAAAAAATATGAAAATAATATTAATAATAAATATAAGAAAATAATAAACAAATAAGAAGAAGATATATAATAAAAAAATATGAAAAAATAATAAATATATAAATAATAATAATAATAATAAGAAAAATAAATATAAGAAAAAAAATAAAAATAATAAACAAATAAGAAGAACAATAAATAATTATAATAAGAAGAAATATTAAAAAAATTTGAAAATAATAATGATAAAAAATAAATAATAAGAACTAGCAGAAAATGAAGAAGAAGAAGAAGAAGAAGAAAAGAAGGAAAAAATTTAATACTAAATAAATAAGAAAAACAAGAAGAAGAGGAAATATAATAAAAAAATGTGAAGAATAAATAATAATAATAATAATAATAATAATAATAATAATAATAATAGGAAGCAGAAGAATAAATAGAAAAGAAGAATAAATATAATAAAAAACATAAGAAAAATAATAAATAAATAAGAAGAAGAAGAAGAAGAAGAAGAAGAAGAAGAAGCAGAAGTGGAAGAATAAGAAGAAATATATATAAAAAAAATAAGAAAAATAATATATAAATAAAGAAGAAGAAAAAGAAATATAATAAAAAATATTAAAATGACAATAATAATAATAGTAATAATAATAATAATAATAATAATAATAAAAAAATAAAAACAAGAAAAACAGGAAAAGAAGAATAATATTAAAAATAATAAATAAATAGATAATAAGAAGCAGTAGTAGAAGAAGAAGAAAAACAAGAATAAATCTAATAAAAAATAAGAAAAATAATTAATAATAAATAAATAAATAAGAATAATGAGAAGAAGAAGTATATTTAAAAATATGAAAAATAATAATTAATAGTACAAAGAACTAGATCAACTTGTTTGATCGATCTCTTTTCAAATTTTGCAGATTATGGCCCCTCGGTCGAAGAAGCAAGCTGGTAAGTGGCCGCGTGAGTCACCATCTGAGCCTGAGAGTGTGAGTTTCACTATTCCAGAGCACCAGGCTCGTTTTGAGCGTTTGTCGAGACTGTGGTTTGGTCAGACTCAATTCCTTGATACGAGTATATTGAGAGATCTACAGCAGGGAGATGAGTTTGTAGACAAGGTCGAGGATCTCGTATGAGTAGGTCGTTGGAGGCAGTTATTGACAATTAAACCAGCCATCCGAGAGCTTGCATTGGAGGTTCTAGCATCGTTCGAGTTCGAGTGATCTTACGCGAGTTTCGACAGCCTCGATGCCATTCAGTTCAGAGCACTTGGACACCACCATAGTTTGAGCATCACTAAGTTTTCAGTTTTGCTTAGCTTATATGAGGAGACGTTCATAGAAACTGAGGAGTATTCTCAGTTACCGATAGATTATCCTGGAGCTTTGACCCCGCAGAGAGCTTATCGAGCACTATGTGGTCTTGGCCAGTATGACCAGGGAGTGTCCAAGGCCACGTGCCTTTCCCGACCTGTATACCGTTATTTACATGCCCTCATGAGCAGGTCGGTAAATGGCCGTGGTGATAGCACGGGTGTGCTGAGCCGGCAGGAGCTTCTATACCTACACTCTATGGTGCAACATGTGCCGATTCACCTAGTACACATCATCGCTGAGTATATTAGACACCAGGAGTACTACGCTAGATTGGGAGCGATCTTCTTGGGCCCCTACATTACGAGATTAGTGCTGGGTATGGGTCGTTCTTTTTTATTTCCCAGAGCTAAATTTTGGAAAGGGAGGCTAGTTGAGGGTTTCTTTCTTCAACTTTAGGTGATCATCACGAATGATGATCAGTCTTCACCACACCATCTTGTTTGATCAAAGCTGAGTTAGATGCACTAGAGAGGTGTAGTTAGCTCATCCATGAAGCATTGAACCACAACTGAAAATATTTTGTAAAAGGTGGAGTTATGATTTATCACCTGAGTGCATTTATTTTTTCCTCTCAATTGTATGAATTCATGAGGGCTAACCATTCCACGGTGTCCCGGGATATAGAACTATGGCTTTTAGTGTAATTTGAATTAGTTGTTTTAAATTTTTATGGAGTTTTATTGCGTTCTTGTGTTAATTCATGTGTCGTATGGCTTGGCATGCCTGATTTGCGTAGTTACTTTGTAAAACTTTTTCGTCTGCAAATTACCATAGTTGCGATTAGTTTGTGTAGTTGCAAAACTAGGGTGTGTTGGGACTCGTTGTTACAATAGCAAAAACTTGGCATACTTGAGAGCCACAGATGCAGACACTTTCTTTTTAAGCACCCTGCAAGAACCTTATAATGTACCTAATAGACATTATAAGCAAGACAATACACTAAAGCACATAGGAATTATCCTAGGGAATTGTTCTCTTGTTAAAAAGTCAACCCTAGTCTACCTGTTTCATCCATCCCATTTTTCTTTCTTTGTTTTCTTAATCTTTCTACCAACCATCTCTTTTTTCGACTAGAGATTAGAAGATTAGCAAGTACTAGAAGTTGAGTCCATGTGGTTTGATAACCCAACCCCTCAAAACTGATAATTAGGAGACAATAAGAAAAGAAAACATAAAAATTCATGTTTTCATTAAAAGATAAAATCATTCAAAAAGAAAACACAGGGATTATGGTTTTGATTATATGAGATAGAAAAAGAAAAAGATACAATTATTGGTTTGATTAAAAATAGCGAGGGCATTTTAGAAAAGAAACATCATATTAGGGTGTTGATTCAAAAATAGCAAATATTCCAAAAAGAAAACATGGGATTAGGACATTACCAAATCAAGGCTGTTATCAAAACCCTACTATTTTTGAATGAAAACATCTATCCTTTGTTTTGTATTTGGAATTTCTCATTATTTTGAATCAAAACTCTAATCCGTTGTTTCCTTTTCACAATGTCTCATATTTTTTAATCAAAACCATAATCCTATGTTTTCTTATCTGGATGGCTCCCATTTTTTTTTTCCAGAATGTCTCCTATTTATCACTTTTGAATCAAAACCCTAACCTATGGCTTCGTAAACTAATGTCTCCTATTTTTAATTCCCTATTAATCAGAATATTTTCTTAATATCTCCTATTTATCAGTGGTGTTATGTTTTATTTTTGTGTTAAATTCTATGTTTGAATCAAAATCCTAATCCTAAGAGGAGCCATTCCTATTTTTAAATTAATACCCTGACCCTATGTTTTGTTTTGGATATATCCATTATTTTTTATTTTTATTAAAAACAGAAAAATAGGGGAACTTTTTATTCAAACATTCTATTTTTTACACATATCAGTATAGCATTCAAAAAGAAACATAAGTTTGGGTTTTGATTCATAGGAGACATTAACATAAAGAAAATATCGATTAAGGTTTTGATTAAAAATTGATAAATTGGAGACATTAATAAAAGAAAGCATGGGATTCGGGTTTTGTTCGCAAAATAGGAGACATTCCGAAAAAAAAATTAGGATTAGGATTTTGATTCAAATATAGTTAGCATTCCGAAAAAGCATGAAATTCGGGATTTGATTAAAGAATAACGGACATCGATACAGGGATTAGGGGTTTGAGATAGGAGACATTACTATAAGAAAACATAGGATTAGAGTTTTGATAAAAACCAAAAAATAGGGACATTTCTAAAACAAAACATAGGATTAAGGTTTTAATTCAAAAATATAAGACATTCTCAAAATAAAACATAGGATTAGGGGTTTGATTAAAAAATAGGAGACAATACGAGAAGAAAACATAAAATTATTCTTTTGATTGAAAAATAGGAGACATTACCAAAAGAAAACATGGTATTAAGGTTTTGATACAAAAATAGCAGACATTACCAAAACAAAACATAGGATTTGTGTTTTGATTGAAAGATAAGATTAGTCAAATTTTCTTTTGGGAATGTCCCCCTTTTTCATATATCAATAACATTTCCAAAGGAAAACGTAAGATTGTTGTTTTTATGTGAAAATTAGCAAGCATTCCTAAATGAAAACATATTATAAAAGATAGTACAAAAAGAAACATAGGATTAGTTTTTTTAATACAAAATGGGATACATTTCGATTAGAGTTTTGATTAAAATATAGCAGATATTGCAAAACAAAAGATAGGAAACATAGGAAAAAAAAGAAAACATAGGATTAGTGATTTGGTTCAAAATATAGGAATAAGAATAGAAAACATAGGATTCGGGTTTTGATTCAAAACTGAAAATATAGGATTAGGGGTTTGATTGAAATATATGAGACATTATCACATGAAATTATTGTTATGATTCAAAAATAGGAGACATTCAAAAGAAAACATAGGATTTAGATTAAGATTTTTGATTGCAAATGTCTACTATTTTTCAGTATTAATCAAAACCATAATCCCTTGTTTTCTTATAGAAATATCTCATATTTTTCAATCAAAACCCTAATCCTATGTTTTTATTTACAAATATCTCGTATCTTTCAATCAAAATTGTAATCCTATGTTTTCTGTTTGGAATTTCTACTATTTTTGAATTAAGACCCAAATCATATGTTTCATTTTTGAAATGTTGCCTATTTTTTAAACAAAAGCATAATCCTTTCTTTTTATTTTTGAATGTACGGTATCAAACAAAAACCTAATCCTATGTTTTTTCTTATAGTAATTTCTCATATTTTTCAATCAAAACTTTAATCATATGTTTTCTTTTCATAATGTCTCCTATTATTTAATCAAAACCCTAATCCTAAGTTTTATTTTCGGAATGCCTCATATTTTAATTTAAAACTTGAATCGTATTTTGATTGAAAGATGGGGACATTCCGAAAATAAAACATAGGATTAGGGTTTCGATTCAAAAATTGGAGACGCTATTATAAGAAAACACATGATTAGGGTTTTAATCCCAAAATAGTAGACATTCCGAAAAGAAACAATATGATTAGTGTTTTGATTGAAAAATAGGAGATATTACCATAAGACAACATAGGATTACTATTTTGATTCAAACATAGTAGACATTCCGAAAAGAAATCATAGGATTAGGGTTATGATAAAAATATAGTAGGTATTCCGAAAAAAAAAACATAAGATTAAGGTTTTCATTGGAAAATGAGACGTTACTATAAGAAAACATAGGATTAGGATTTTGAATAGAAAAAGGGGAAATTATTATAAGAAAACATAGGATTAGGGTTTTGATTAAAAAATAGTAGATATTTCAAAAAGAAAACATAAGATCAGGGTTTTGATTGAAAAATAGTAGACATTCCAAAAAGAAAACAAAGGATTAGGGTTCTGATTAAAAAAGGTAGACATTTCAAAAATAAAGAAAGGATTAGGTTTTTTATTAAAAACTAAAAAATAGTAGACATTCAAAAAATATAGGATTAGGGTTTTTGATTAAAAAACCAAAAAAATGGAGGACATTTCACATAGATTAGGGTTTCGATTCAAAAATAGCAGACATTTCTAAAAGAAAATATAGGATTAGAGTTTTGATTTAAAACTGATAAATAGAAGCCATTATGAAAAGAAAACTTAGAATTCGGCTTTTAATAGAAAGATTGGGGGCATTCTGAAAAGAAAACATATAATTAAGATTTTAATCAAAAAATAGGAGGCATTATGAAAAAGAAAACATAGGATTACGGTTTTGATTACAAAATAGTAGATATCTTGTATGAAAAACATGGGATTAGGGTTTTCATTGAAAATTATGAGACATTTCAAATAGAAAATATAGTACTAGGGTTTTGATTGAAAGATTAGAGATATTCCGAAAGGAAAAAGTAAGATTAGGGTTTTGATTCAAAAATAGGAGGCATTCTGAAAAGAAAACACAGGATAAGGGTTTTGATTGAAAAATATGAGACATTTCTAATATAGGAATGCCTACTATTTTTTACTCATAACTCTAATCCTATGTTTTATTTTCAAAATGTCTTATATCTTTCAATCAAAACAAAAATCTTATCTATCAAAACTTGAATCCTATGTTTTCTTTTCAGAATGTGCTCTATTTTTTAGTTTTTAATCAAAACCTTAATAATTTGTTTTCCTTTCAAAATATCTCATTTTTTTGAATCAAAACCCTAATCCTATCTTTTATTTTTTGAATGCTTGCTAGTTTTTAATGAAAAACATAATATGTTGTTTTCTTTTGTGAATGTCTCATATTTTCTAATAAAAACCCTAATCTTATGTTTTCTTTTTGGAACACCTCCTATTTTTCAATCAAAACCCTAATCCTATGTTTTCTTTTCAAAATGTCTCCTATCTTTCAATCAAAATCAGAATCCTTTCTTTCAAAAACCGAATCCTATGTTTTCCAAAATGAAAACATAGGATGAGGATTTCGATTCAGAAACCTAATATTATGTTTTCTTTTCAGAATGTGCCCTATTTTTTCAGTTTTTAATCAAAAATTTAATCCTATGTTTTCTTTTCGGAATGCCTAATCTTAAAACATAGGAGGCATTTGGAAAAGAAAATATATTATTAGAACTAGGGTTTTTATTAGTAATGTCTCCTATTTTTTGGTTATTAATCAAAGCCCTAATAATTTTTTTTATAATATGCCTCATATTTTTCAATCAAAACCCTAATCCTATATTTTCTTATCAATACGTCTCATATTTTTCAATCAAAATGCTAATCTTATGTTTTTCTTTTTAGAATGTCTCCTATCTCGCAATCAAAACCCGAATCATATGTCTACTGTTTATCAATATTCAATCAAAATCGTAATAATATGTTTTATTTTGAGAATATCTGCTACTTTTGAATCAAAACAATAAATGTATGTCGACTAAATTTTTGTTTGGAATCAAAACACTAACCCTCGATTATCTTTCATGAGAATATCTCCAATTTTTCAACTCAATCCTTTTTGTGTGTTTTTGGAATGTCTCCTATTTAACATAACATTCTTGATAAATAGGAGACACTAGAAAGAAAAACATAGGATTCGGGGTTTTCAACCAAAAACCTAATCCTAGTATATTTTTCTAGTTTTGAATCAAAACCTAATCCTATTTTTCATTTTTGGAACGCATCATATAATTAAAACCCTAATCTTATATTTTCTTTAGGAATGTCTCTATTTTTAATCAAAAGCGAGTAATCAAATATTTTTGTTTTTGTAATGTCTCATATTTTTTCGGTCAAAACTTTGATCCTATGTGGAATGGGTCCTATTTTTAATCAAAACGAGTAATCCTATGTTTTCTTTTTGGAATTTTTGCTATTTTTTAATCAAAACCCTAATCCTTTGTTTTCTTATAGGAATGCCTATGATTTTAAATCAAATCAGTAATCCTATGTTGTTTTTTTCATAATATCTCATATTTTTGAATCAAAACCCTTATCCTATGTTTTTTTTTTTTTCAGAATACCTACTATATTTGAATCAAAACCCCTAATCTTGTGTTTTTCTTTTACAGAAATGGATCCTATTTTTTAATCAAAACAATAATCCTATCTTTTTGGAAATACCCCTTATTTATAAGTTTTTGAATCCAAACACTAACCTATGTATTCTTTTCATAATGTCTACCTTTTTTGAATCAAACCCCTAATCCTATTTTTTTAATATGGTAATGTCTCCTATCTTTCAATCATAATCCGAATACTATGGTTTGATTTCTTAATGTCTACTATTTTTTAATCAAAATCCGAAATCTATGTTTTCTTTTCTTAATATCTAATATTTTTCAATCAAAGCACTAATGTTACGTTTGCTTTTTTTAATGCCTCATCTTTTTAAATAAAAACCCTAATCTTATGTTTTTCTTTTTGGAATCCCTCTATTTTTTGAATCAAAAAGTAATAATATGTCTTTTTTGGCAATTTCTACTATTTTTGAATCAATACCCTAATTCTATGGTTTATTATAGTAATGTCTCCAGTTTTTCAATCAAAACTATAATCCTATGTTTTTTTCGGAATGACCACTATATTTGAATCAAAACCGTTATCCGATTTTTTTCTTCTCAGAATGACTCCTATATTCAAAACCCGAATCCTATGTTTTCTTTTCTTAATGTCTCCTATGCATCAGTTTTAAGTGAAACCCGTAATCCTATGTTTTATTTTCAAAATGTCTCTTTTTTTTAATCAAAACCCTAATCCTATCTTTTGTTTTGGGAATCTCTGCCTGTGGTTTCTTTATGGAATGTCTCATATTTTAAATCAAAACCATAATCCATTGTTTTTCTTTCGAATTAGGGGACATTCTGAAACCATAACCCAAAGTTTTTCTTTCATAATACCTCTTATCTTTTCCAAATGACTTCAATTTTTGAATCAAAACCATAATTCTTTCTTTTCTTTCCGGAATGCCAGTTAGTTTTTTATCAAAACCATAATCTTATTTTTTATTTTGGGAGTGTCTGCTATTTTTGAATCAAAATTCTAATCCTATATTTTCCTATAGTAATGTCTAAAATTTTCAATCAAAATACTAATCATATTTTTTTTTTGGAATGCCTACTATATTTGAATCAAAACATTAATCTTACGTTTTCTTTTCAGAATGTCTCCTATCTTTCAATCAAAACCGAATCCTTTGTTTTCTTTTTTTAATATCTCCCATTTATCAGTTTTCAATCAAAACCCTATTCATATCTTTCAAAAATAGGGTTTATTGTCAGAATGTCTCATATTTTTTTAATCTAAACCAAAACTCAATTTTTTGGAAGGCCTACTACATTTGAATCAAAACCATGATCCTATATTTTCTTTTCAAAAATCTAAGCCTTAATCCTATTTTTTGTTTTGTAAATTTCCCTATTTATTAGTTTTTAAAAGCAAAACCCTAGACTATGTTTTTCATTTTGGAATATCTACTATTCTTTAATTAAAACACAAATCCTGTATTTTGTTGTAATAATGTCTCCTATTAATGTGGTCTTCGAAAGTGCACGGATCACACACAAGTATTAAAATGATACCCGCAGAGATAGGGTTGTCGAACCACAGGGACTGGACTTAAAGTACTAATTGATCTTGTGATGTTCAATTAAACAAAGATTGAAATAAGATTGAATTAAAAACATAAAAGAAGGAGAGAATGATGGTTGTGACTGGGGGATTAGGATTGTGTTTTCAATAACAAAAGTGCAATGCCCCAAGATGATTCCTATGAGTTATAGCATACCGACTTGATTCTAAAGTTTACGGTACATTCTATGGTTCAAGTGTTTGCTCCAAACCAATGTTGCATCTAAGGTTCTCAAATACACCAAGTCTTGCTAAGATATCTAGATTACCTAGCGACTATAGCAAATCAAAACAACAAGTTATGCAAATACAAGATTAAACACAAGAAACCAAATGAACTCTATAAGCATTAAAAATCAAGTAGTCAAAGCATACAAAATAACATAGTTCATATCCCACTACACCATGCACGGTTAGCCCTTCATGGATGGGTACATCAAGGAAAAAATAGATGAAGAACTAGAGAAAGAAGACATGCCTCCCTTCTCCTAAAGATAATCTTTGTTCTGCTGAGCTCATGAAGTAAAATCCCGAACAAAGAGAGAACAAACCGTAGAACACTGGACTTAAAAATGGGCATCATCGAGCACAAGTACAACCTAAAGCACGACTGTGCTTGGACCGTGTTTGCATGGAATGGTTTTGAGTGAAAGCGACTAAGTGTTCGACTAGAATTTCTAGTGGGAAGAATTGCGATCGTGCTTGGACCCGAGCTTCACTTGAGCATAATCATGCTAGGATCACCTTGTTTGTGCTTCCATGTTACTTTGAGAATAACTCTAGCCTTAGATTTCTAGGGTGAGTGACACGATTGTGCTCCAACCATGTTCACCCTAGTGACACTCCCCTGCAAGCTTTTTTACTTGATTGGTAAGAGGATAGTTTATTCATGGAGATGAAAACGCGATTGTGCTCTGCCTGGGTGCTAAAGCTTGAACACTTAGACATTTTTCAAATTTTCACTCGATTGGTAACCAGATTCACTCCTAATTGCTTCAAGCTTCTCAATTACTACATCATTAACACAAATACCCAGAATAGCACCTAATGTATATAAAAATGTGCTAAAAGGCAAGTAAAAGAATGAATTGAGGGTAAAAACATTATATGAATTGCACTTATCACCTATCTTTCATTCAAAATCCAAATACTATGTTTTCTTTTTTTTATGTCTACTATTTTTTGAAAAAAAAAACCGTAATGTTATGTTTTCTTTTCATAATGGCTCCTGTTTTTGAATCAGAATACTAATCCTTTTGTATAATGCCTTCTATTTTTGAATGAAAACACTAATCCTATGTTTTCTTTTTGCAATGTCTACTACTTTTGAATCAAAACCGCAATACTATTGTTTCTTATAGTAATGTCTCCTATTTTTTAATAAAAACCCTAATCCTACTTTTTATTTTCCACAATGCGTACTATATTTGAACCAAAACCATGATCATATGTTTTATTTTTGGAGTGTCTTCAATCTTTCAATCAAAACCTGAGTCCTTTGTTTTCCTGTCTTAATGTCTCCTATTCATCAGTTTTGAATCAAAACCCTAGTCCTATGTTTTCTTTTAGGTATGTCTCATTTTTTTGAATCAAAACTCTAATCCTATCTTTTGTTTTGGGAATCAGTACCTATATTTTCTTTTTATAATACTCATATTTTTGAATCAATACCCTAATCTTATGTTTTTCTTTTTCTTGTTAGGTGATATTTGGAAAACCGTAATCCAAAGTTTTTCTTTTTACAAATGCCTCCCTATCTTTTTGGAATGTCTCCTATTTTTCGTTGGGGAATGTATACTATTTTTCAATCAAACCCCTAATCCTATGTGTTCTTATACTAATATCTCCTATTTTTCAATAAAAATCCCAATCCTTTGTTACTTTTTGAATACTACTATGTTTGAGTCAAAGCTTTAATCATATGTTTACTTTTTAGAATACTACTATAAAGTAAACATACGATTCGGGTTTTGATTGAAGGATAGGAGACACTCCAAAAAGAAAGAATAGTGTTGGAATTTTTTATCCAAAAAAATCTGAGCCATTCGGAAAGAATACATGGGATTGGGGTTTACGATAAAAAAATAAAAAAGAATTCAGATAACAAAAGTTAGGATTAGTGTTTTGATTTATAGAGACACTCGAAAAATAAAGGATTACGGTTTTGATTCAAGACTTTAAAAATAGGCCACATTCTAAAAAGAAAGCCTAGGATTAGGGTTTTCATTCATAAATAACTAACATTCTGAAAAGAAAAGAAAGGATTTGGTTTTGTTTTTGAAAAATTGGAGACATTCCGAAAATAAAAAATAGGTTAGGGTTTCAATGCGAAACTAATAAATAGCAAACATTAGGAAAAGAAAACAACATATTCAGGTCTTGATTGAAATATAGGAACATTCCGAATCGAAACATAGGATTAGTGTTTTGATTCATATATAGTAAGCGATTCTGACATAGGATTAGGGTTTTTCGAGTTAAATATAGTAGGCATTCCATAAAGAAAAACATAGGAATAAGGTTTTTGATTAAAAACTCAAAAAAATAATGCACATTACTATAACAAAACATAGGATTATAGTTTTAATAAACAAATAGTAGACATTACAAAGAGAACACATAGGATTTGCGTTTTGATTTATAAATATGAGACATTTAAAAAATAAAATATACGATTAGGATTTTGATTGAAAAATAGGAGACATTACCATAAGAAAATATAGGATTAGGGTTTTGATTCAGAAAAATTGGACATTCCAAAAAGAAAACAAAGTATTAGGGTTTTGATTTTAAAAGCAGGAAAAAGTAGAACACGTTCAGAAAAGAAAACATAATATAACAGTTTTGACTAAAAAATAGCAGACATTCTGAAATTACATAAAGTATTAGATTTTTGATTGAAAAATATGAGACATTTCAAAAATAAAAAACATAAGATTATGGTTTTGATTAAGAAATAGAAGACATTCCCAAATAGAAACATTGGGTTAGGTTTTTCACTCAAAAAATGGAGCCATTCCGAAAAGAAAACATATGATAATTGTTTTGATTGAGAAATATGAGACATTTCGAGAAGGAAATGTTGTATTAAAGCATTATTTGATTAAAAGGCCAAAAATAGTAGACATTCATAAAGAAAAACATAGGATTAGGGTTTGTGTCAAAAATAGCAAACATTCACAAAAAAAAAAACATAGGATTAGGGTTTTGATTAAAAAATAGCTACCACTCTAGAAAGACAACATAGGTTATCATTTTGATTGAAAAATATGAGACAATATGAAAAGAAAACAAACAATTATTGTTTTGATTAAAAATAGTGAGACATTCACATTAGATTATGGTTTCCATTATAGGATGCATTCGACTTAGGATTAGTGTTTTTGATAAATAAATATGAGACGATACGAAAAGAAAACATTAGATTAGGTTTTGATTGAAAATATGTGACATTTTAAAAATAAAACATAGGATTAGGATTTTTGATTCAAAACTGATAAATATGTGACATTAAAAATAGGATTAAGGTTTTGTTTGAAAAATATAAGACATTTCGAAAAACAAAACATACGATTAGGGTTCTAATTGAAAGATAGGAGACATTCCGACATAAGATTAGGGTTTTGATTCAAAAATAGGGGAATTCTGAAAATAAACCAAAGCATTAAGTTTTTGATTGAAAAATATGAGACATTACGAAAAGAAAATATAGGATTATTATCTTGATTAAAAGCAGTGAGACATTCCATAAAAGAAAACATAAAGTATGGTTTTGATTAAAAATAGGACGAATATACCATAGGATTAGAGGTTTTGGTTTATATGAGAAACTGCTGAAAAGAAAAACATACGATTATTGTTTTGAATAAAAAATTTTTGACATTCCCAAAAGAAAAGATAAGATTGGGATTTTGATTCGATAGATAGGGAAGTATTCTAAAAACATAAAATTAGGATTTGTATTGAAAAATCTGAGACATTACAAAAATAAAACATATTATTAGGGTTTTGATTAAAAATCAGGAGAGATTCCCCAAACAAAAGATAGGAGACATTACTTTAAGAGAACATAGGATTAGTTTTTCATTAAAAACATAGGTTAGTGTTTCATTCTTTTATTTTATTATTGTGTGTATTATTATTATTGTTTAATTAAGAAAAGTCATCAAAAATAAACCCATGTAACAGGGGAGGGGTTGCAACCACGAGGGGACTTGGGAGGAGGTCACTGCCCATCCTAGTAGTACTTTCATGGCTCAGCACCTTCAAAGTTCTAATGGGATCTGGTGCCTTTGAAGTGTTAGTATATGATCACACACCCATATGAAGTTTTAAGTATTGAACATTTCACATAAAGATTGTGTGTTTGATTAAAAATAGCACGCATTTTGAAGATATAGCATAAAGCATTTTGATTGAAAATTTTGCAGACATTTACTAGGCTTTATGTTCCCTTTTTGCAAACAAGGCTGGAAACCTATGTTTTCTTTTGTTAATGTCTCCTACTTTTGAAGAATGGGAACATTTCTGTAAGAAGACATAGGATTAAAGTTTCAGATTTCAGAATATTGAACCGGTGCAGAAGAAAAGAATGGGTTAGTCTATTGATAAAATAAAGAGATATTCTAAAAGAAACAAAAGGATGACAATTTGATTCAAAAGCGAGAAATAGAGCACATTCCGGAAAGAAAACAAAGGATTAGGGTTTGATTGAATGGGAAATTAGAAAAAACATAGGTTTAGGTTTTGAGTTTCAAATATAGTGGGCATTCGAAAAAGAAAAAATGGATTATGGATTTAATTGAAAGATAAGGACAATGTAACAAGGAAACATAAGATTAGGGTTTTGATTCAAAATAGTGAACCTCCAAAAGCGTGCTATTGGTGTTTTGATTTGAAGATATCTGATTTTAAAGAGCATAGGATTGGTTTTGATTGAAACTATAAAATACATAGAAAGAAGCGGTGGAATTTTGATATGGATTTGTTTGGTTGCTATTAATGACATTGACAGCGGAATCAAACTAAAGGGTCCTTGGCCGAGAATAAAACCTAAGAGTTCAACATTTTTGTTACATTCTTGTGGAATTGTAAAATAAAGCAACAAAATTTAGATTAATATGTGAATAAGTTAGATTTACTCTTCCAAACTTTGATATATATATATTATTTATTTCTAATTTATATATTATTCAATATTACATTTTGCACATTTAATAATGTGTGATTATCAATTATAAAAATATTTATAAATGAAAAGGCAAAAAAGAAAAACAAACTTAAGTCTCAAAGTGAATTTGTTTTTCTATGTAATATAAAATAAAAATAAACTTTAATTCTTGTATTTTTCTTTATTTATATTACGATAGAATTACTAATGTAATGTAATCGTTATTTTATTATTTAGTATTTTAAACCATCCGTCGTGG